>NC_045552.1:39320420-39472011 GCF_009769535.1 Thamnophis elegans
GCCCTCTCGAAGCGGTTTACAGAGTCAGCATCTTGTCCGCAACAATCTGGCCCTCATTTGACCAACCTCGGAAGGATGAAAGGCTGAGTCAACCTTGAGCCTGGTGAGATTCGATCTGCTGAACTGCAGCTAGCAGTCAGCTGAAGTAGCCTGCAATACTGCACTCTAACCATTGCACCACCTCGGCTCTATATAAGCTTATATAAGTTTAATGTATGCTAAAGCTCTCTACAAGAATCTGGACTACTAACAGTTAAGGCAAGTTAATGGTAGATAAAAGTCAATGTTATTAAGGAGGGCTGCACTTCGTTCTTTTGTGAGCATGAAGGATTTTGAAACTGTATTTGACCCCTCCCTCAGGCTCCGCCTGATCGTCATCTACACCCATGTGGGATATGATTTCTGTCTTTCATTGCATAATCCTTCTCCAACACCAAGTAGCCTTCCTAATTCCAGTTTTTCCATTCAGTTCCAAAGGAAGACATCAAGAAGAGCATCATGGATCCTTTTTAGATGTGAAAGTCAAGGAGCCAGAGAAAAGCTGTAGGAACATTGCCGTTTTGCAACCATAGGGGAAAATCAAAACACCCCCATGGAGATGGGTGCATGAGAAAATGCTGGCAATTGAGCAGTTTTATAAGATTTGTTTTTGAGATGTGTTTGAATTGTTGCTTCTCAACTATCACAGTTTTTGGCTTTAAAATGTTTCCATTGTCAAGTCCAGGAAATCAGGAAGTTCAGGCAATTCAAAAGAATATAGGTTTATTTATGCTAATGCGCTATAAGAATCTGAACTACTAACAGTCAAAGTAAATTGGTGGAGATAAATGTCCATGGAATTCAAGGTGTGCTGGATCTCTTATGAGCACAAAGTGACTCAAGACTGATGAGACATTTGACCCCTCCCTCAGGCTTAGCCTGGTCATCTCCTACATCCACAGTCTTAGGATTTCCAATTCTGGCAATTGTTGTATCATTTTGTACAGCAAGATGGGCAGCATATAAATTTAATAAATAACTACAATAAATAAATATACAAATCAAGAGAGAGACCTGGGTAGTGTTTTTGTATTAGATTTACAAATGAGACATTTGACGTAACATGTGAGAAGAACAAAGAAAAAAAATAAACAGAAATCAAGTTGCACAACATTTTTTAAATGGACTAAAATTGAGACTGTTAGAAGCCAAGAGAAAGATTGTACAGTTGGCTTATTTGATCAATCTGTCTAATCTAAAACAGATATGTTATTATCTCTAGTAATACTTAATGGACTTTTGCTAATGGACTGAAATGATTAGGTTTTATGGATTTGTTTATAGATAAGAGATTTGGGAGGAAGAGTTCATTTGTTGTATTTCAAGAGATGATGATAAGTTACTATCATTGTTTATACTTAATAAAAGTGTATATAAAAAGGAGGAGCAGAGGGAAAGAAGAGGGAGGGGCAGAGAGGGAGGGAGAGAGGAATGGAAGGAGGGTGAGATGGAAGGGAGGGGGAGAAAGGAGTGTTAGAGGGGAGGGGAAGTAGGAGAGGGGAGTGTTGGAGGGGAGAAAGGAAAGTTGGAGGGGGGAGAAAGAAAGGGTGTATGGAGGTTGAAGTGCTATATTGGTTTTGTATTTTGGGGAATACAAGGAGGGCTGTGTCTATTGCTCAATGTTATATGGCCTCAATCATGCACAGTATATATGACTGTATGAAATGAAAATGAAAATGAAATAAAACATTTGAAATCTCAAGAGATGATGATAAGTTACTATCATTGTTTATACTTAATAAAATGTATATAAAAATTAAAATTGTTTACACTTGTAATGAAGGGAAATTTTTTAATATATTTATTTTCCTTTTCTTTAATATGACCTAATTTTTTTTTCTTTTTTTCTAATTGTTCTTTTTCTTTCTTTTTTTTTTTGCATATCTATTTTTTATTCTTCTACTGCATCTTTTTCATTTTTCTTTAGTTTTTAACACTCAGAGCATTCTTTTCTTCTCTTCTTTTAGATTTCATTCGGCTGCCTCCTTCCACCTCTCCATGGTGTCTCTAACCCAAAGCCCGGAGCTCCAGTGTTGGGTGTCTTGGGAATGGTAACTGTGAGTTACATACACCAAGTCGCTATGCAGCTAAATCAAACTCCAGAGGCACTAGTTCAGAGCCAAGAAAGGCTTGGAGCAAGAGATTATGGTCATCCTGGTAAACAGCTCAAAGGTCTCAGCCTGAGTGCTGAGGAACTGGCCCTAGTTCTCAAACCACCTTAGAACAGAATAGAACTAACTTGCTTCTCTCCTTATTAGTCTCCACCCATTGCATCTTGTCCTACCTTCAGGTGCTTTGGAGAATAGCTTGACTCCCTCTTCTTTGTGGCAGCCCCTGAGATATTGGAACACTGCTATCATGTCTCCCCTGGTCCTTCTTTTCATTAAACTAAACATACCCAGTTTCTGCAACTGTTCTTCATATGTTTTAGCCTCCAGTCTCCTAATCATCTTTGTTGCTCTTCTCTGCACTATTTCCAGAGTCTCAACATCTTTTTACATCATGGTGACCAAAACTGAATGCCGTATTCCAAGTGTGGCCTTACCAAGGCATTATAAAGTGGTACTAAAACTTCATGTGATCTTGGTTCTATCCCTCTGTTGATGCAGCCTAGAACTCTGTAGGCTTCCTAAAGTTAAGGCTTTGTTTCCTACAGAACTTTCTTCATAAGACCAGGGAAGACCTGAATAAACGATACAAAGAAATTAAACGGGGGGAGAAAGCTATTTTTGGTATCCAAACATGCCTTGTTGGTTTGCCAAATGCTTGTGGGATGTTAGTCCTTTTTCATATGTCAGCGTAGAATCGTGAACTCTAAAGCTAATGAGAGCTATCTTAGATTGGAAGAAGTCTCCTTTTATTACCACTAGATGGAGAAATTTAATTAGAGTCATTCATGACTACCTCTTTTAAGTATTGTGAGATAAATCTAGAAGGAAAGTGACATCTAAAATAAATGCATGACAAAGTTAGGAAGAAGAACAAGAAAACAAACACGCACTGGTGGTTAAGAGAAGGGGAAGGAATGAAGGAAGCTGGGAGGAAAGAAAGAAAGAAAAAGAAAGAAAGACAGACACTAAAACTGTGTGAATGACTTCCAACCTCCTTTTTTTAACAATTACAGTCTCATTATTCCTCCTCCTAGATGTTATTCAAATCCCTTCAGCTTCTCTCTGAATCCACATCTTTTTAATCTTCAAATCCACAAATCTTTCTTTCATCCCTCTCTTCTTTCAGCAAAAATGTCCATATAAGGTTTCCAGCCAGAGAGGTCACTTTGCCCTTCCTGCATATTATGACATTTTCACAATGCAGACCTTCACTGTGGAAATTTCATTATTCTTCCACTGTGATACATAACAATAACCTTGCTGACCTGGTATGCCACTCTGTTGAAAGCATTGAGCTCTTGAGGAGGAACGTGGTGCCCATCGGTAGTTGAACTGTAAGGTGGCTTAAAAAAAACCTGCCCAAACTGAGAAAATAGACACTAACTTGAAAATTATTTGGTCATAGCTACCCTGTTTTCCCAAAAATAAAACCTCCCCAGATAATAAATTCAATCAAGCTTTTGAGTGCATGTGCTGAAAATATTGCAACACAGCAGGCATGAGGTGACCACACTCACCCCCTCCTGCATCTCAAAATAATAAGACCTCCCTGAAAATAATGCCAAGCGCTTATTTTGGGGGTCAAAAGAAATAAGACTGTCTTATTTTCAGGGGAACACGGTACAAGAATCAATGGTGCCCCATTCCTGTCACTTTACCTTCTTGCCTTTCAGGCGCATTTATTTGTTTGTTTGTTTGTGTGTTTGTATCTTGCCTTAATTATTTTTTACAAATAACTTAAGGCAGCAAACATGTCCAACACACCTTCCTCATCCTATTTTATCCAGAAAAATGAGGTGGGTCTGGTTCAGAAAATAAGCCCACTCCAAACATTTTTTAACCCATGTGCATCCGGTCTCCGCCATTTGCAGAGAAGAGCAACCAAGAGGATTAGGGGACTGGAAACAAAAACATATGAAGAACGGTTGCAGGAACTGGGCATAGCTAGTCTAGTGAAGAGAAGGACCAGGGGAGACATGATAGCAGTCTTCCAATATCTCAGGGGTTGCCACAAAAAAGGGAGTCAAACTATTCTCCAAAGCATCTGAGTGTAGAACAAGAAGCAATGGGTGGAAACTAATCAAGCAACTTAGAACTGAGGAGAAATTTCCTGACAGTGAGAAGAATTAATCAGTGGAACAGCTTGCCTCCAGAAGTTGTGAATGCCCCAACACTCCAAGGTCCCTTCCAACTCTGCTATTGTATTGTATTTCCTGGGGAGGGGAAGAGGGGGGAACATGCCCCACATGTACCTGCCATCCAGACGGAGGCTGCTCCCACAAATCCTAGCTACCGCACCCCTTCTCTTAGTGGCGGCCACAAAAAGAATGGCAGGCCCAGTGATGTTAGGGCTGACAAGAGTGTGCCAAAAACAGAGACAGGATTTCTGGCCATCTCTGGATGAGATGATCCGTGGGCCAAAGTTAAGGGGCTTCCTGTACTTCAAAAATAATAAGACCTCCCCGAAAATAAGGCCAAGCTCTTATTTTGGGGAAAACACGGTAGTGAAAGGCCCCCTCCTTCCTGGGACTCTGGACTATGTTCTACCATACTTTCCTCCCCAAATGGTTGCCAAGCTACTCTAATACCAGGGTACCTTCGAACACCACTTGTCGGCTGTGACCAGGGGGGCATTTGCCCAGGTTCGCCTGGTGCACCAGTTGCGTCCCTACCTGAGCCGGGAGGCCCTCACAACAGTCACTTGTGCCCTTGTGACCTCTAGACTGGACTACTGCAACGTGCTCTACATGGGGCAGCCCTTGAAGAGCATTCGGAGACTCCAGCTTGTCCAGAATGCAGCCGCACGAGCGATTGTGGGTGCACCTCGGTTCACCCACGTAACACCTATCCTCCGCGAGCTGCACTGGCTGCCTATTGGTCTCCGGATATGCTTCAAGGCGCTAGTCGTCACTTATAAAGCCCTTCATGGTATTGGACCTGGGTACTTGAGAGACCGCCTGCTGCCAATTACCTCCAATAGACTGATCAGATCCCACAGATTAGGCCTCCTCCGAATTCCATCCGCCGGCCAATGCCGACTGGCGACTACCCAGAGGAGAGCCTTCTCTGTGGCTGCTCCGACCCTCTGGAACGAGCTCCCCGTGGAGATTCGAACCCTCACCACCCTCCAGGCCTTCCGCAAAGCCCTTAAAACCTGGCTGTTCCGACAGGCCTGGGGCTAAAGAGTTTTTTGCCCCCCTTCTCGAATGGTATGGTTGTTGTGTGTTTTTAAATTTTGTATTGTTATGTCTCGTCTTTTTTATCCCCCTGTCTGTACCCCCCTTCCCTGATTGAAGTGTGAGCCGCCCTGAGTCCCCTTCGGGGAAAAGGGCGGCATATAAATGTAATCAATCAATCAATCAACCTTGGCAATGTGGATAAGTCCTATCCTGTAAATTGCTCCTTGAATTTCAGCCAAAAGACGTTTTAGGATGCTGAATTTCATCTTAGTGCCACCTGGTGGATGTTTTTGCATCCATTTAAAATCCATAAACGACTGCTTTTTTAAAAACAAAATACAAATCTACTTTAATTCACCACGTTCCCCTCTGCTCTTTCCTTCATCCTTTAATAAGTGTGTTTGGCTTTTAATTTTAAAAAGGATTGCAATTCTGGTGGCTTACATTTTGCCAATGGATGTTGCTTTGAAGTGTTTCAGCAAAGAAATGCAATAGAAACATATGTTCAGTAAAATAGCATTAAGAATGCATCTTGAAATAATACACCAACATTATTATTACTCCATTAATTCTTATTGCTACTGTTATTATCTAAAAACGTTCCTCCTTGCTACAACAAGATATTCACTATGCCTCATTGCATTGCAGGGAGAAAAAATCACAGGGGATTGCATTAGAAGACTGCCATGATTTAACCATAAATAAGTAAATAAATAAATAAGTAAATAAATAACATGCCCTAGGATTTGATTACTCTTTGAACATTTTGTAAACAAGACCAGAACTCTTGATTCATAAGGAGAAAACAAAGAAAATTTTTCAGTAGCAAATTGCAATGTGTAATGCACAAACTGTAGTGGGATTTGGTGTTCTGGCTGCCTTCCAAGGGAGATAAGGTGGGGGCTTATCAACATTCTCCCGAAAGACTGTGGCAACTCGAGCAGACATCTGTCGGAATCTTCACAGACTATTTATGAAGCCTTGAGGGCTATGAATGACCATATGGTTTAGGTTTAGGTTTATTCGATTTATATGCTGCCCTTCTCCCAAGGACTCAGGGCGGCGTACAACATTAAAAGAAACACATAATACAAAAGTTAAAAAGAAATTAAATAGGATATCCCAAACCCAATTAAAATTGACAATGACATTTTTTAAAAAAGAATTAAAATTAAAATTAACAGTAATCAATAATTTGTTTTTTTTGTTCAGGCCAGGCTGGCTTGCTGGAAAATCCAACTTTTTAGGGCGCATCGGAAGGACCCGAGGTCGGGGATTATACGAAGCTCCGGGGGCAGCTCATTCCAGAGGGAAGGCGCTCCCACAGAGAAGGCTCTCCCCCTGGGGGTCACTAGCCGACACTGTCTAGCCGACGGCACCCTGAAGAGGCCACCTCTGTGGGATCGCACTGGACAATGAGAGGCTACCGGTGGCAGTAGGTGGTCTCGCAGGTACCCTGGGCCTAAGCCATGGAGCGCTTTCATAATTAGCACCTTGAATCGCACCCGGAAGACAACCGGCAACCAGTGCAGACCACCTGGGAGTACCTGGGTGCCCCCATGACAACCCGCGCAGCCGCATTCTGGACCAGTTGAAGCTTCCGGGTGCTCTTCAAGGGCAGCCCCATGTAGAGAGCATTACAGTAATCCAGGCGAGAAAGGACAAGGGCATGAGTGACTGTGCACAGAGCATCTCGATCCAGGAAGGGGCGCAACTGACGTACCAGGCGAACCTGGTAAAAGGCCCCCCCTGGTCACGGCCGTCAGGTGTTCTTCTAAACTAAGCCGGTGTTCTTCTAAACTATTTTACAGACTTACAAATAAAGAGGGGTTTGGGACTAAGATTTATGCTTTCTCGGGAATCTTAGGTCAGAACACTCTGTTTTTTATCTGAATTGTACATTGTGTGGGGACTTCTGAGTGCAAAGGTGGAGGAGATAGGTAGACTTAACCAATTTCTGAAAAGGTAGGGTTGAAAAAAAGAAAGGCTGCAAGTTTGCACAACGCCACAAGGTGGCACTGCTTCCTACCTGCTTTTTGCTAGATGGACAAATATTCAGGAATATTAAAACAATAGGCTCATCAATGCTGGTTGGGAAAGGAGGATGGGAGTTTGGGACCAGGGAATTGGGTGGGGCCGGTAGAAGGTAAAGGGTCCATTGTGTAGGGATGACAATCTTCTAATGTCTTAACCTATGGGTTAATGAAATGGGTTGGTCTCTTTTTGGAAAAGAAAAATCCTAGAGTTTTAGAGTGAGGAGTGATGCTTTAAAGTGGTGCTCTCTGAGCTTGCTTGTTTTTTTGCAGATGTTTCATTACCTTAACTAGGTAACATCATCAGTGCTAGTAAGGAGAGCTGGTTGCTGTCCATTTATATGCTGGTGTCTTGCCTGACTGTGTGGGTGGGGGCGGATAGAGTGTCAGGCCAGCAGCCGTCTTTTCTTTTGGATCTTTGGCCTGCTACACTTTCTATTATTCTACTATGCATTCTCTATTGTGGGAAAATGGGAGGGGGGATTGTATGGAGTTAGATGATATGTAGCCATAACAAAATCCTTTCTAGAAAGCCAAGGTCATCCTTTGTCTCTGCACCTCTGCACCTGACCGGAACTGGATGGGTGGAACTGCGAGCATGGCAATGAGAGATTGTACCATGTGATGGACTTGTGGGTGTGGGGGCAAGATCTTGAACTTTCAACTGGGTGGGGAAAACTGGGAAGCTTTCAGATTCTGGTTTTCCCAGATGTGCCAACATGTGTCTCTTATTTTTGGATGCTATTTGGAACCCTGAAATAGAGATTGGGCTCTTTGGCAGTTTCTTGATTAGGGTATTGCTTACTTGATTATCATCTGAAGTTAACCTTGGAGTTAATCTATGCTGCTCTGGCTGCTGGTTACTGGTGGAGAGGTGGTGGAGTCTCCATTTTATGTCTTAGATACAGCTTCTGTGTGTTTTCTACTTACGGTACGGTTGCAACAGGATCCGGAATCCACCACTGGTTCGGAGCGTCTTGTACTCTGTAAAATATGGTGCTTTGTGCTCCTCTTCTTGAAATGCATGACCCTGTTTCTAATTAAGCTGATATTCCGATATATCTTTTTTTTTCTTTACAAAGAAAATAAAACTAATTTAAAACTGATTTAAAGGGTTTGTGGAAAGCCTGTGGATGGAAATGCAGAGAATCAGGGAGGAAGGGCCCTTAAAGATTGCTAATAAAAGTGAGCATTGCTCTTAGGCCTCCCAGTGTCTGGGCGGGAAATGGGGTTTTATATCTTGTCATTGGATCCATCTACTTTAGTCTTGTCAGCAGCAACTGCTAAATTCCACTTAAACCTATTTGATTCCATTTAAACCAGAATAAGGTAAAGGTTCCCCTCGCACACATGTGCTAGTTGTTCCCAACTCTAAGGGGCGGTGCTCATCTCCGTTTCAAAGTCCAAGAGCCAGCGCTGTCCGAAGATGTCTCCGTGGTCATGTGGCCAGCATTACTAAATGCCGAAGGCACACAGAACACTGTTACCTTCCCACCAAAGGTGGTTCCTATTTTTCTACTTGCATTTTTTACATGCTTTCGAACTGCTAGGTTAGCAGAAGCTGGGACAAGTAACGGACGCTCACTTCGTTATGCGGTGCTAGGGATTTGAACCACTGAACTGCCGACTTTCTGATTGACAAGCTCAGCATCTTAGCCAGAGATGGGTTTCTGCCAGTTCACCCCAGATCGGGCGAACCGGTAGTGGCGACATTGGGAGGCTCTGCCCACCCACAGAAGTGCCTGTACAGAAACATTGCACATGTGCGCGAGCTTACGCATGAGCGAACCAGTAGTAAAATAAATTGTAACCCACCACTTGTCTTAGCCACTGAGCCACCGTGTCCCTGATAAGCCAGAATAGCTTCTCCCAAAATATTAAACCATTAAACCCACAATGCTTCATCCACCATGTTCAGTTTCAAATCAGCAAACCATGTTGCAGGGTAGCTTAGCAGACACTGATTGGAATTACAAGGAAATCTACAAGGTTTTCCAGTACATGAAAGAATTTCTACTTGGAGAAGACAGGATTGAATCTGGAATCTTTGAGCTTTCGAACATGAGTTCTGGCACCCAGCAACAGCATTTGAAAGAAGGAGTTAGGGGACTGGACAGAGAAGCCCAGAAAAGCCATACGTGGAGTCCTTGGTGCTGTAAGGGCCTGCCTCGCCCCCACCCCAAGAAAACGTAGACTCTTGAAAACCTGGTATTTCAAAAGGAATCTTTTTATTGGAAAGGGGTGAAAGCAAGTCAACATTCAAAGCTGGCTCTGGGACCCTCAGGCTACACAATCCATGATAAATGGAATTAGGAACCTCTCCCAACAGTCCGATGTGGATTCCCACCAATCCACAGGTGTGAAACTGTTTTTGTACTGGCCTCTCTGAGAAACAGATAGTAAGAGGATCATCCTCTGGAGTTGCAATCCACAGTCCACCCCACCCCCTTGCATCCCCCAAGAGGTGAGGATTTTCCAGACATCTGAGGCGCCAGGCAATGGTTATAAATCAGGGGAAAGTTTATACAAAAAGACAAGGCAAGAAATAGGATACCTAGGATACATGGAAAGGAGAAAGAACAAAATGTATCAAAACCAACCTCCCCCCCTTCATCCACCGAAGAATGGCAGATACATGGATCTGACAGGTGCTCTGTGAGCTTGGTGTTTTTCTTGCAGATGTTTCCTTGCCAAACTGGGTAACAGTGCATCAACAGTGCACTGATGATGTTACCTAGTTGGGTAATGAAATGTCTGCAAAAACCTATCAAGCTCAGAGAGCATCAAAGACCTCATTGTCATTGTCCTCCTCCTCTTCCACTCCCTTCTACCATTGATGATGTTATCTAGAGCAGTGATGGGGACGTTTTTCTGCTTGGGTGCCAAAATGACATGGCCAGACACCAAATGCAATGTTCTCCCCCTGCGTATGCACGCATCCCCCCCCCCCATGCATGCTCACAGGCCTCACTGAAACCTCCGGACTTCCAGTTTGCCCATTGGGCCGTTTTTCGCCATCCACAGGCTCCGGAAGCTTTCCTGAACCCTGGGGAGGGCGAAAACAGCCTCCTTCATCCTCCGGAAGGCCGAAAATCAGCTGGCCAGTGCACGCATGCAGGCTGGAGCTGACATATGGCAATGCCTCGTGTGCCCTCAGATATGGCTCCATGTGCCACCTGTGGCACGCATGCCATAGGTTTGCCATCACGGGTCTGGAGTAATGAAACATCTGCAAGAAAACCACCAAACTTAGAGAGCACCAAAGACCCCCATAGTCCTACTGCTCCTCCTGCCCTCTCTTTCTCCATAACCCCCCTCCCTTCTGGCACTGAGGATGTTACCCAGTTGAGTAATGAAATGTCTGCAAGAAAACCACCAAGCTCAGGGAGCACCAAGGACCCTGCCCTCTAACCCTGAGTTACAAATATTCTCTTCTATTAGTAAAATTCATACACCTGGGCTTTCAAATATAACAATGTCTGAATGTCTAGAATCTAGATATCTAGAATGTCTGGATATGAAGACATTGGCAATCTCATATTATTGTGGGAAAAGCTTTAGAACATTCAAAGATGAAGACATCCATAATTTCATTTTTCATTTTCCTTAACTTGGCTTCCCATTCTAACTCCTCTGCTCTATTTGAAAAATGCTGCCTTGGCCGGGGGTGGGGGTGGGGGTGAGAGACCATTAAAAAAAAGGAAAGAATCTGGAAACGAGCCTATGAGGATTAGCAGGTGGTGATGAATAGACCTCCCCTTTCCAAAAATATCCCCATCACATTAACACCACAATGTGCTTTTCGCCAAATAGGCGGTTCTTTTAACTCCTAGAGAGCTGGTGGGGAAGGGCTGGGATGCGACGTGGTGTCTATTTTGTAGCCCCACACCATTCATTTTTGCTTCTATTATTGCACGGAATTTAGCTGGAACAGAAAGCAGATGAATTTCCTTCATCCTGTTGCTGCTTAGCTGAAGAGTCAAATGTAATGGCAGCCGGGCATTTGAGAGCAATTTAATTTAGGGCCTCGGTTTTGGTTGAATGCCTGCTATTCTTTTCTCTCCCCCCCCCCCCAATGCTGTTTATTTTGCTTCTTTTGCAGAGTAGCAAGGCATTTCATTTTTGCCTTTTGTCTTAGCCTATTGTATTGTAGCTCAGTGGCTAAGATGCTGAGCTTGTCGATCAGAAAGTCGGCACTTTGGAGGTTCAAATCGCTAGTGCCACATAATGGAGTGAGCTCCCGTTACTCATCCCAGCTTCTGCCAACCTAGCAGTTCGAGAGCACGTAAAAAATGCAAGTAGAAAGAATGGGAACCACCTTTGTTGGGAAGGTAACAGTGTTCCGTGGGCCTTCGGTGTTTAGTCATGCCGGCCACATGACCACGGAGACATCTTCGGACAGCGCTGGCTCTTTGGCTTTGAAACAGAGATGAGCACCGCCCCCTAGAGTCGGGAATGACTAGCACAGATGTGCGAGGTGAACCTTTACCTTATTGTATTCAGTTTCATTCGCCTTTGCTTCTTCAATAAAAATTTCCAGTCGCTGTTGAGGTTACAAATAGAAATGGAATCTATTGTTCGAAGACTGCAGGTGTGTAAATGGGCAGGTGAACAAAAACAGAGCTACGTGATTTATTCAAAAGTCAGCTTTTAGAGAGAAGGGGAGGAATGCCTCCTGATTTAAATCTAGGATTACACAAGATCCTCCCCCCCCCCAATATAAGTCGTATTCTGAGTGTTCCAGTGTGGCCATATAGTTATTGGTTATTGGGATCCCTGAGAAGCAATACTTTGCATAATCAATCAGGATGGAGCTGGAAGGGACCTTGGAGGTCTTCTAGTCCAACCCCCTGCTCAACTAGGAGACCCCATACCAGTGTTGGTGAACCTTTTCAGCACTGAGTGCTGAAACGTGAACGGGCAGGGATGCACAGGCTGGAAACTGGAAGAGCAGCCACCCAATGCGCACATGTGCACTGGACAGCTCCTCTTCTGGTTTCTGGTGTTCCTGTGTGCATGAAAACCAGCTGGCCAGCATGCCACAATGCAGAAGAGCAATGGGCAATGGCTCACATACCCAGAGGGATGGCTCTGTGTGCCACCTGCGGCATGCGTTCCATAGTTCACCATCATGGCCCTGTACCATTTCAGACAAGTGGTTGTCCATTCTCTTCTTAAAGAGATCCAATGGTGAAGCACCTACAACTTTGGAAGGCAAGCTGTTCCATCTATTGCTTCTTGTCCTGCCTTCTGGTGCTGTCTACCTTGAGGAATATAAGTCACTGGGACCTGATGGATTACATCCCAGTTGTGAAAGAGCTGTCAGATGATCTCTGAAAAAGTGTATCACATCTTAAAAAATCTTGGAGCACTGGGGAAACTACCAGACGATTGAAAAAGAGCTGATGTGGTTTCCGTCTTCAAAAAAAAAGGGGGGGGCGGGGGGAGACCCAGGAAACTACAGACCAATCAGCCTAACATCAATACCTGGGAAGATACTGGAAAAAATAATTAAAAAACAGATCTGTGAACATCTAGAAGCAAGTTAAGTTATAGCTGATCATGCCAAACCAATCTTATTTCATTCTTTGACAAAATGACGAAGTCACTAGACCAGCGAAATGCTGTGCACATAGTATATTTAGACTTCAGCAAGGCATTTGACAAAGTAGAGTGTAACCTACTTCTTAGTAAGCTAGAAAAATGTGGGATAGACAGCATCACCACCAGATGGATTTGTAACTAGCTGATAAAACCATACTTGACAAGTAGTCCTTAATGGTACTACATCTACATGTACTACATCTACATGAGGACAAAGCAGCGGGGTACCACAAGCTGCTGTCTTACCCCCAGTAGTCTTCATTATCTTCATAAATGACTTCGATGTGGAAATAAAAGGTACCTCATCAAATTTGCAGATGACACGAAGCTGGCACGACTAGCCAACACCACAGAAGACAAGCTCAGGATCCCAAAGGATCTTAATGGGCCTTATCCAACAACGTGAAATTTAATGTGCAGAAAAGCAAATTTTTATACCTGGGTCAGAAAAACCAAAGGTATAACTACAGATTAGATGAAACCTGGCTCAAAAACTGTAACTGTGAGAGGGACCTTGGAGTCTTAGTGGATGATCACTTAAACATGAGTCAGCAGTGTGGTGCAACAGCTAAAAAAGCAAATACAATCCTTGGTTGTATAAATAGAGGCATACAATCAAAATCACACGAAGTATTAGTACCACTTTATAATGCCTTAGTAGGGCCACACCTGGAATACTCCATCCAGTTTTGGTCACCACATTACAAAAAAGATGTTGAGACTTTGGAAAAAGTGCAAAGAAGAGCAACTGAGATGATTAAAATCCTGGAGACAAAAACATATGAAGAACAGTTGTAGGATTTGGATTTGGCTGGTCTAGAGAAAAGAAGGACTAGGGGTGACATGATAGCAGTGTTCCAGTATTTGAGAGGCTGCCACAAAGAGAAGGGGGGGTCAATTTATTTCCAAAGCACCAGATGGCTAAGACAAGAAACAATGGGTGGAAACAAATCAAGGAGAGAAGCAACCTGGAATTGAGGAGAAACTTTCTAACAGTGAGGACAATGAACCAGTGGAACTGCTTGCCTTCATTTGTTGTGGATGCTTCATCACTGCAAGAAGAGACTGGACATTCACTTGTCTGAAATGGCATAGGATCTCCGGCTTGAGCAGGGGACTGGACTAGAAGACCTCTAAGGTCCATTTCAACTATATTCTGATTCTGATTAGATAGGTAAAGGTTCCCCTCGCACACATGAGCTAGTCATTCCCGACTCTAGGGGCCGTGCTCATCTCTGTTTCAAAGCCGAAGAACCCGCTGTCCGAAGACATCTCCGTGGTCATGTGGCCGCATGACGAAACAGCAAAAGCGCACGGAACGCTGTTACCTTCCCACCAAAGGTGGTCCCTATTTTTCTACTTGCTTTATTACATGCTTTCGAACTGGGAAAAGGAACGGGACAAGAAGTTGGGACAAGTAATGGTAGCTCACTCCGTTATGCGGCACTAGGGATTTGAACTGCCGAACTGCCACCTTTCTGATTGACAAGCTCAGTGTCTTAGGCACTGAGACCACCGCATCACTTTTCTGATTAGATAGCCATACCCAAATCCCGCAACCCTTCTTCGTATGTTTTAGTCCCTAGGCCTTAATCATTCTAGTTCTCTTCACTTTTTCCAAAGTCTCAACATCTTTTTTGTAATGTGGTGACCAAAACCAGATGCAGCATTCCAGGTGTGGTCTAATTAAGATTTTATCAACTGGTACTAATGCTTCACATGATTTTGATTCTATATTTTTGATATATTTGATTCTACTATGTTTTCCCGAAATTAAGACAAGGTCTTATTTTCTTTTGACCCCTTATTTTCGGGGAGGTCTTATTATTTTTGAGGTGCAGGAGGGGGCAAGTGTGGTCAGCTCATGGCTGCTGCTGTGTTGCAATATTTGGGGGGGTTATTTTCAGGGGAGGGGTTATTTTAGCGCATGTGCTCAAAAGCCTGATTGGGCTTATTATCTGGGTAAGTCTTATTTTTGGGGCGGAAAGGGTATATATCTGATGTGAATAAAAGCAACCACTAAGAACAAAAATAGTGACAATTTACAGCCACTGCAAAAATGTTTTTTTAAAAAAACAAACACCAGTTAAATAGGAGAGGTAAAATTGTACCCTGCTTTTCCCCTGCTTAAGCTATTGGTACAAACGACTTGCGTGTGATTTTTAGCTTCTCAGCTGTTCTGAAAAGAAGGAAGACCTTGACCAGTTATTCCTAGAATGTTGTCTGACAGCCGGGGTGTTTTGCACACAGCAGCTGAGCTCAGCCAGAATTGACACACACACTTTCACGCAACAGATTACTCATCTCCTGCCAACTGACAGGTTTCTTCACTGGGCTCCTGGAGTGTGTCTAACACCCCCTGTTCTCCACCGCAACCACTGACCTTGACTTGGCCTGGGGCAAGGTCAGCTGAAATGCAAACAGATCATTTTGAGGAGAAGCATCGCCTTGATAATTCAAATGTTTCCCTTTAAAAAAAATAAGAAAGAAATCCATCAATCTCAATGTTCTGACCTAGGCTTCCCGAGAAAGCCTAAATCACAATCTTAGTCCCCCAAACCCTTTTTTTATTTAGACAGCTGTGAATTATGGCCATTCATTCTGTGAAGATTCCGACAGATGTCTGCTCAAGTTGCCACAGTCTTTCAGGGGAATGTTGATGAACACCCACCTTATCTCCCTGGGAAGGCTGCCAGAGGCCTAACTGCCAAATGCAGAGCAAGGCCAAACTGAGCACAGAGTCAAACAGAACTTCTCAAAGCCTGAACTGACCAGATGAACTAATTGCTTCATGCAAAGGCTCATATCCCGTTCGCTCCTCTTTTATGTCTTATGGGAGGGGCCAATCATTTCCAAGCCTTACTCCCATGTCGAACCTGTTTTCTCAACTGTTCTTGCCTTTTGGCAGCTCTGCGCATACGCACACTGGGAATAGGCTCCCGTTGTTCTTCTGCCTCACTGATATCAGACTCTGGAGGCTCTGGAGGCAGCAAATAACTACCAGATGACTCTGCTGCCAGCTCCACAGGCCGCTAGTAGACCACAACACTCAACAGCTGATACGTAAGTCCTCAACCTATGATCAAAACTGAATCCTGAATTTCCATTACTAAGCAAGTTAATCGTTTGTTAATGAGTCGTGCCCAATTTTACAACCTTTTTTTCCAGGGTTGACAAGCAAATCACTGCAGTTCTTAAGTGAACATGAAGTTGTTAAGCGCATCTGGCTTTCACCCATTGACTTTGCTTATCGGAAGCCGGTGAAGAAAGTCACCAATGGCGATCACATGACCCTGGGATGCTGTAACTATTATAAATAAATGCTGGTTACCAAGTGCCTGAATTTTGATCACATAACCATTAAGATGCTGCAATGGTTATAATGCAAGGACCACAAATGTCCCCTTTTTTTTCAGTTCTGTTGTAACTTCGAACGACTGCTAAACAAATGGATATAAGTCAATAGGTAAAGGTAAAGGCTCCATTCTAGGGGGCGGTGCTCATCTCCGTTTCAAAGCTGAAGAGCCAGTGCTGTCCGAAGACGTCTCCATGGTCATGTGGTCGGCATGACTAAATGCTGAAGGTACATGAAGTACTGTTACCTTCCCACCAAAGTGGTCCCTATTTTCTACTTGCATTTTTTACATGCTTTCAAACTGCTCGGTTGGCAGAAACTGGCACAAGTAATGGGAGCTCGCTCCGTTACGCGGCACTAGGGATTCAAACCGCCAAACTGCTGACCTTTCTGATCAACAAGCTCAGCTTCTTAGCCACTGAGCCATCGCGTCCCTTATAAGTCAATAACTATCTGTAATTTCTGTGTTTTTATGCTGGGTATTTATTTTATACTATTTCAGAGTTGCACCACTTGCAGACTTGATTCCGCTGAGAACTGAGAGTGGCTGAATAAAGAAAAGGTATGTTTAACAGGATGGGTGGAGGAGGGTGTAATAAAATTTGGGGAACACACAGAGTTAATGAACGATTTGGATTCTTAGACGTTTCCCTGCTTCTGATCTAGATAATTAATCTGCCAAACAATCTCAGTTGATTAAGTCTGCCCATGTCTTCTAATAAAGTTGGTGGAAATAAGTGTTTAAAAAAAGATGTAATAGTCAGAAAAAATTTCTTGCTAGTTCTTTCCATCCAGTGTGGGGGCTGTTTTTTCCAGATCATCAAACAATTATTGATCTACTAGTTGTCACAGGAAGTAACCAAGCAGATCACTTCCAAAGCCTGACATATTAATAATCAAGGTGTTTGTATCTATATATATTTCTCCCCCCTCTCTCTCTCCCTCCCTCCCTCCCCTCCCCCCCCCCCTTCTCTCTCATGTAGTGAAAAGAAGGATTAGGGCAGGGGTGAAATTCAGCAGGTTTTGGAGAACTGGTAGCGGAAATTTTGAGTATTTTGGAGAACTGGCAAATACCACTTCTAGCTGGCCCAGAGTGGGGAGGGAATGGAGATTTTACAGTATCCTTCCCCTGGAGTGGGGAGGGAATGTGGATTTTGCAGTATCCTTCCCCTGCTACGCCCACCAAGCCACACCCACAGAACCGGGAGTAAAAAAAATGAATTTCACCCTGGACTAATGGTGACATGAGCGCAGTCTTCCAATATTTGAGGGACTGTCATAAAAAAGAGTGGGGTCAACTTATTTTCTAAAGCATCTAAAGGCAGAACAAAATGGAAACGTATCAAAGAGAGATCCAGCCTAGAATTAAGGAGAAATTTCTTGGCAGTGAAAACAATTAACCAATGGAAGGGTTTGCCTTCAAAAGCTGTGAATGCTCCATCACTGGAGGTTTTTAAGAAGAGATTGGACAGCCATTTGTCTGGAATGGTATAGAGTCTCCTGCTTCAGCAGGGGCTGTCTCTATTTCTATCTCTATATAGCTATTGCTATAGCTATCTCTATCTATCCATCCATCCATCCATCCATCCATCCATCCATCCATCCATCTATTTATCTCTTTACCTATCTCTCTATCTGTCATCCATAATGAAACTGAGATTGTTCCCCTGCCGTTTTGCAATCTTATAGTGCTAATTGATTGGAAGAATATGGCAATTAAATAGCATCTAAAAACAAACTGATGTTCTTCTTTGTCATCCTCAGAAATTTATCCTGTCCTCCTTACTGTCATGAATAGCTAAAGCAAGGAATGAGCAGTCAGCAGTAGGGAACCTAAGCATCATTTGAACCTGAAGATATATTCAGGATTTCTGCAGAGTTTAGATTTATCGGAGAGAACAGCAATCTAGTTCTCACCTGCCTTTTCATACCCACAGGCCGAGGCTGACAACTTCTGTCATATTTCACGGCTTCTCTGCATAGCATTATTATTTAATTGCAGAAGCTGAGGGTCCTTTTTTAGTATGAGGCACTATTTGAATTCATGTAATGGTACCTTTGGAAGATTAACTTGGATAATGGAAATTTCAGAATCCCCACTGCATAATAGAGACGGATGATTGTGCCAGGTTTAGTTTCACACTTCAACAGTCCTTAGTTCAAACCATTTTGCAAGAAGTTTAAAAAGGTAACGGTTCCCCTCACACATATGTGCTAGTTGTTCCCGATTCTAGGGGGCAGTACTCATCTCCTTTTCAAAGCCGAAGAGACAGCGCTCTCCAAAGATGTCTCCGTGGCCATTTGGCTGGCATGACTAAACACCGAAGACGCATGGAACGCTGTGACCTTCCCACCAAAGGTGGTTCCTATTTTCCTACTTGCATTTTTTACATGCTTTCGAACTGCTAGGTTGGCAGAAACTGGGGCAAGTAACGGGAGCTCACGCAGTTACGCAGTGCTAGGGATTTGAACCACCGAACCGGCGACCTTCCGATCGACAAGCTCAGTGTCTTAGCTGCTGTGCCCTTTAGTCAATTGTTATATATACCACACACACATATATATACACATATATATCACATATATACACATATATACATATACATATACCTATACATATACATATATATATATATACATATATATAATATTATTAAGGGCTATTGAGAAGTATACATATAATATCTTTCTTCTCTACTTTTCCCTCTTCTGAAGTTTTAGTCTCTAAAACGATGAGTGCTTTTTGTGGGTGCTTCACCCTGGAGGTTTTTAAAAGGATATTGAACACAGTTTTGTCTGGAATGTATATTTTCTCCTGAGCAGGGAATTGGCCTAAAAGACCCCAGGCCCCTTCCAACTCTGTTTTCTGTTTTTTAATTTATCCCCATCAAGAACACTCCTGTCACCAGCATGATGGTCCATTGATGCGGTTGAAGGAAAAATTCATGGAATTACAACCTCGATGGATTTTGTTCCAATTCACTTTTTGATTGGAACCTAAATTGGTAAGCTCCTATCAAATATGAACTGAATGTCATTCTTCCCTTTTCCTTAGTGGTAGTTTAGACTCTTGTATGTTGTAAAGTCATACAATATTTGTCTAATGTTGTATTTTGGAGACATCTGTTGCTTACATAGGAACAGTTATGACTCAGGACTTTGCCTGCTTTCTCTCAGTCGGGGTATTTTATTACTCATCAGAGATGAATTTGACCATTTCTGCTCAAGAATGGTGCTAAAAATAAAGCCTCACCCATTCAGACAGTTCTGAGATGTGAGGGCAGTGTGTAAACTAACAGCTCAATTGTTTGAATTTCCACATTTTCTGGATGGGTCAGTTTTCTTCTAGAAACTCCCATGTTGTTCTGACCAAGGCTTCTTCCCAAGAGCATGAAGCAAACTCCTGGCCCGACAAAAATCCCTTTTATTAGTTTATTGTGAATTCTGCTCATTCACATCAGCAAGTCTTTCACGGGAAATTTACCAGTCCGACCCTTATCTGGCTTGGAGCGCTGCCAGCTGATATCTGCAAAACGTGGCAGGGAGTCTCGTATAGTCCCGAACCATTAAGCGAACTAATTATCTCCTGCAAACTCCACTCCCCCTTTCGCTCCTCTTTTATTTCCTCCTGGGAGGAGCCATTCATCGTCCACCTGTGGCCTTACTCCAAGTCGACCCCTGTTTTTTTATTGTTCCCTTCGTCTGACAGCTCTGCGCATGTGCACACTGGGAACAGGCCTCCAGCTGTTCCTCTGCCTCACTGATGTCTGACTCTGAAGGCAGCTGAAACTGTCCACAGCTCTGGTCCCCTCTCTGCCTTCAACACAGAGCCCCCATCAGAGACTTCCCAGACTCCAGGAACTGCCCATGTTCCTTTCCAACCTCTTCACTGTCCGAATCTGCTGCCAGCTGTGCTGGCCGCTGGCAGGCACAACACATATCACCTAGACCACGGATAACAATCCATGATTGGGGGCCCTCCCAAATGCTTTCTTCTCTCTAAGTGCAACTTTGCAATTTGGGTATTTCTGGCTGAAAACAGAAAATCAACCACTGAGGGGCATCCCCCCCCCCCCAGTTCTTTTGGGGAAATGAAATACTTTTTGTGTTTTATAAGATGCTTACAAAGCACTCAAAAATTGAGAAACCCCGGGGAAAGAACCACTCCATCTTCTTATCTAATTGGCCTCATTCACCATCACTTCCTCCATAGAATGGCACCATCAGACTGGGGTGGGTTTCTGCATTACTACCGGTTTCGGGGTGCACATCGTGCACATTGTGCTCTAAAAAGGTCTGTGCATGGCGACATTAGAAAAGGGGAAAAATATATTTTTTTTAATGAAATTGTTCTGGCATGTGAAGAACAGAAAATCAAGATGGCGGCCATGAGGATAGACCCCATTCGGGCGCGTGTCCCAGACGAGTGACTACCTACTCTCCGAACCAGTCCGAATCGGTAGGAATCCACGTTTAAATCAGACATGCCACACAATGTGTATTTGATGTGAGAGATTGTTCTGGGAAGCGGAGAAAGGAACCGAAGAAAAAACACTTGACATAAACCATCAGACACCAAGACACACCGGTAGCCGACTTGGGAGAGACCTTGAAGGTTTCATCAAGAGATTCTTCAGCTTTAACTAGATGGTGGAGAATGGAAATCAGTCAAACTGAAGACTCTTGATGAGACGCGAAATGTCTTCAAGGAAAAATGAAGTAAGTCCGTTGTCTTTAAAAAAAAAAACATCTTGGTCATTGAAGGTGTTGAAAAGGTGCTGGAAAAGAATCTTGGGGCATTGCTTTATAGCTATATAGTCCTATTAAGGCAGGGCCCAAACTTGGGAACTTTAAGACTTGTGAATTTCAGCTCCCAGCTATGCTGGCTGGGAATTCTGGAGTCGAAGTCCACAAGTGTTAAAGTTCCCAAGTTTGGACATCCCTGTATTAAGGACTATAATAGAAGCCACAGTTCTGTTAAGGACTATAATAGTAGCCATAGAGTTCTGATAAATTAGTCTTAAGGAGTACAGCAAACCAGGGATAGATTGAAAATATATCATACCCTATTATGCTCTCTTTTGATGGCCATAATGGAGTTTTTCCATCTTATGGTTTAACATTTAATGAGAAAATTGGCTCCCCCCCCCCAATCCTAGTCTGGCAGTCTATTCCAAAATAGCTTTATGTGAAATTCAGGATATTGATAGGGGCTGTCGCAAATTATTCAGCAGCGTTAGGAAGATATTTTAGATCTTCGTCTTGCTTTTCAGATTGAGGCAAGAGGAAATTAATTGAAAGAAGGAGCCCGTCTTAGAAGTTCAGATTTAAGATGGTAAGAAATCCAACTCTTCTAAAAGCCTTTCTATTTGAGTGTTGCAAGATGCCCTTGGAGAAAACTGTATATAATCCGAGAAAATGATGCTAACACCAAAATAACAACATGTACAGTATATAATGACATCAAAGAGATGTGGTGGCTCAGTGGCAAAGACCCTGAGCTTGTCAATCAGAAAGGTCGGCAGTTCGAATTCCACGGAGTGAGCTCCTGATACTTGGCCCAGTGTCTGCCAACCTAGCAGTTCGAAAGCACGTAAAGAAGCATGTAAAAAATGCAAGTAGAAAAACAGGGACCACCTTTGGTGGGAAGGTAACAGTGTTCTGTGCACCTTTGGCGTTTAGTCATACCGGCCACATGACCACGGAGACGTCTTTGGACAGCTCTGGCTCTTGGGCTTTGAAACAGAGATGAGCACTGCCCCCTAGAGTCGGAAACGACTAGCACATATGTGTGAGGGGAACCTTTACCTTTATATAATGACATCATGCAAATGTGATTTCACGCTTTTTAATCTGGTTTCTTAAGCACTATAACAAACTGGCTCTTAAACATTTAATTTGTCTTTTGAGAATTACTTCAGATGCAATGGATTTGTCATTTTGGGATCTGGGGCTATGTCTGAATAGAAATTGTTTTAAAAGATTTTTTTTTAAATCCTGCCTTTATTATTTTAGAAAATGGTCATGATGCCAAAATGAAAACATGTCATGACAAAGAGCAATTGTGGTGCAGTGGTTAGTATGGCAGTCGGACTCTGCTCACTGGCAAGAGTTCGATCCTGACCTACTCAAGGTTGACTTAATCTTCCACCCTTCTGAGGTGGGTAAAATGAGGACCCAGATTGTTGGGGGCAAGAGGCTGATTCTGTAAACTGCTTAGAGAGGGCTGTAAAAACACTGTGGTGGTATGTAAGTCTAAGGCTATTGCTATGTGTATAATGATGTCATTCAGATGTGAACATTACATCCAATGCCAGTAAATAGGCCATGGCCTCCTAATTTATTTATTTTTATTTATTAGATTTTTTAAATCCTGCCTTTATTATTTTACAAATAACTCAAAGTGATAAACATGCCTAATGCTATTTGAGGGGCTGCCACAAAAAGAGGGGGTCAACTTATTTTCCAAAGCACCAGAGGGCAAGACAAAAAAATGGATGGAAATTAATCAAGGAGAGAAGCAACCCAGAACTAAGGAGAAAATTCTTGACAGTTAGAATAATCAGTAGAGCAGCTAACCTGCAGAAGTTGTGGGTGCTTCATCACTGGAGGTTTTTAAGAAAAGACTCAACACCCATTTGTCTGAAATGTGTAGAGTTTCCTGCTTAAACTATACTAAAAGACCTCCAAGGTTTCTTCCATCTCTATTCTGAATTGAATTGAATTGTCCAGCTAAACTAGTAAAATTTATCTTGATAAAAATGAATTGAATTCCCCTTTCTATTTTCTCCATAACAACCACCCTGTGACATGAGTTGGGTTGAGGGTGTGTGATTGGCCCAAAATCATCCAGCTGGCTTTCATGCCTAAGGAGAGACTACAATTCATAATCACCTGGTTTCTAGCCTTAACTACTAGATGAAACTGGTTCTTATCATTTGCTCCCATCTTCATCCCATGGATGCTTATGTTAAAATATTCATGACTGGGAGAGACATGGGAACAAGCTCAGCCAATGAATAGGCATAGCAACTAAGTCAGCCAATGGGAGCTTAAACAGATCTGAATCTGTACAGAGAACTGAAACAGAAACTTAAGCAGTCTGCTGCTCTGAGAAGTGAACTAGCAGTCTGTCTGGGCTTGTCTGCTGATATGAAACTAACTTCTTATGTTTGTCAGTAACTCTCCTGCCTTGTGTTTACTTGGAAGAACCACCTGTTGGTATTGTACATTTATTCATCTATTCATCTCTCTCTCTCTCTCTCTCTTTCTCTCTCTCTCTCTCTCCCTCTGTCTCTATCTATCTATCTATCTATCTATCTATCTATCTATCTATCTATCTATCTATAAATTAGATTTTTTAGATTTTTTACAACCCCCGGTATGCCCAAATATGGGAGGAAGATCACTACTTCCATTCTCTGTCCTTCGGCTCGTCACAAGAGACCATCCATGCAGAAACCCAATATTTTTACTGTTGCCTTTTTGTTACATTTTGTTGTATTTGTGCTGATAAATAAATAAAGGGAGACTAGTATAGATCTATTTCAAGCTATTTAGCTCTCATCAGCTAGCCATACCCTTACTGGGATTTGAACCTGGGCTATATTACATACTAGGCAGAAATCTTAGCCATTATATACATACATACATACATACATACATACGCACACGCACACACACACACACACACACATATATGTTAATGAATCCAGCTGAATCAGTTATCTGTGTGTGCTTTGTGGATTTAATTTTTGCAACAAACTCTGACCAGCTTATAGTTATTTCTTGGATAGTATTGTAGATAGCATCAATTGGCATTCAAGCAATTGGTTTCTTCTCACCCTCCACATTTTGATTTGTGTATATCGAAAATTTACAGAATGAGTTTTTTCACATTTGGATCAAAACTTTAAAAAAAAATAAGCTGCACCAAATTCAGCAAAGGGCACTGAAAAAAATGCCCTCGCTATTCCAAATTCATTGCAACTGCTTCTCAGCCATAATAATCTAATTGCTACAGTTTTAAAACGCAGGGTGAAATGTGTTTCTTTCATAGAGAATGTCATTGAGAAATAGCAATAACCAAAGTATTTTCTTCCTTTCCGTTAGCTCTATAAATTCAAATCTGCTTATTAAAAGTCAAGCATTTCTAGATATGACTCTAACTGCCAGGGTATGCAACCTGAATAATATACGCAGAGTTACGATGTATTTAAATAAATAATTAATAAATGTCCTTTCTCCCTTCTTTCAACCTTATACTCAATATTTCTTCAAAAAAACATGTCTGGATGTCATTCTGAATTGCAGAAAAATATTGAAAAGCAGGATCTTTTAGCTCCTTGGGGCTAAGTTCTATAATTAGATTATAGACTGAACAAGATGCAAGTCCCCGCATAGGTACGTATCTAACATTCAGAAACATTCTTCTTTCTAATATGACATCCAGACCTGTTTTTGGAAGAACTATTGAGTATGAAGTCGAAAGAAAGAAGAGGGAAGGGACACTTATTAATGATAGTTATTTAGCTACATCACTTCAGAGAAACACAGCTCTGGGTATATTATTCAGTGTTGCTCAGCCTGGTAGCTAGGCTCATGGCTGGGCAAGTTCAGGTTTTGATTGATAGATTTGTCAGATTGTGGCTTTGTGAAATGAATCTGGAAGTAACAGGATAGTTTCCATACTGATACTGAAATTTTAGTTTAGTATTGCCAAGGCACAGCTGGTAGATGCTGTGTTTTTAGACAAGGATCTTTTACATTCTGACTCAGAGATGGCAGAGAGAATATAGAGACTCTCGTTAAGCTATGTTCTTCCTTATAAAGCAAGCTGCCTAGATAGTTTTCAGACTCCAGCCCTGTCTATGTAAGTGTGCAGTGATTGACAGTGTCAACTTGGATTCTCTGACTGTAGTCTTCCATACATATACTGTATTTGTCCGTGCATCTTATAGAGTGAATATTGTGGTGGGGGGAGGGAAGTTGGTGCCGCACTGCCTGTCACTGCTGCTGTCATTTGCCACCGCAAACGGCAGCAGCGATAATAGATAGATAGATAGATAGATAGATAGATAGATAGATAGATAGATAGATAGATAGATATAGGTAGGTAGGTAGATAGATAGATAGATGATAGATAGATAGATAGATAGATAGATAGATAGATAGATAGATAGATAGATAGATAGATAGATAGATCCATGAAAATATTTACAGATCCCTTGCATCCTGGACATAAATTGTTTCAACTTCTATCCTCAAAACAACACTATAGAGCACTGCACACCAAGACAACTAGACACAAGGACAGTTTTTTCTCGAACACCATCACTCTGCTAAACAAATAATTCCCTCACCACAGTCAAACCATTCACTAAGGCTGCATTACTATTACTATTCGTCTTCACATTGTTCCTATCCCCCATCTCCTCCCACTTATGACTGCAGGACTGTAACTTTGTTGATTGTATCCTTACGATTTATATGGATATTGATTGTTTCCTGATTGCTTATTTGTACCCGATGACTATCATTAACTGTGCCTTATGAATCTTGATGAATGTATCTTGATTATTATTGTAGACTGAGAGCTTAAGCACCAAAGACAAATTCCTTGTGTGTCCAATCACACTTGGCCAAGAAAGAATTCTAATCTGTCTGTCTGTCAGTCTGTCTGTCTGTATGTCTGTCTATCTTTTCCATTGGAAGGAATTTTGAAACCAATAATCACATAGAAGAGGGGGTTGGTGCTTCAGATGTTGAGGATCCAATTCTGAAGGCTATATGCAGGTCCCATTACTTCCAACTTAGCTTTGGAAAACTGGTAGGGAAGAACAGAGAGCCAGGAGACACAAGGGTGTGAGGAAATAATCAAATGTGTGTAATGATACCATTGTTGGCTTAAATCCATCTATAAGTCCCTTAAATGCATCTATGGGCTTCTGTACTTGCTGTTACTTATGCTTTCCAATCTTACCTGGAAGATTTCTCTTAAGCAGAAACTCGGTCAATCAGAAGAGAGCTGGAAGGTCTTCTAGTCAAGCAGGAGACCAGTGATGGCAAACCTTTTTGGCACCGGGTGATGAAAAGGGAGTGTGCCCGTGCTCATCTGGGTGCAACTTGAAAGAGGAGCTGCCCAGGGGGCATGCGTGCACTGGAAATTGAACTTCTGGTTTCCAGCATGCACATGTGTACTGACCAGCTAGTCTTCCACCTACTGGTGCACATGCACACGTGACGATCAGCTGGCCGGTGGACATGCTCATGCCAAAAAATGGAAGTCCAGCTCTTCCAGTTTCGGCACTGCCATACGCACAAAGGCCAGTTGATCATTGCGTGCGAATGCGCACCGGAAACCCAGAAGAGGAATGAGTGATGCTGCATGTGCCAGATGACATGGCTCTATGTGCCACTTTGGCCATGCGTGCCTTAGGTTCACCATAGGGTTCACCCTATACCATTTCACACGTGTCTATCCAGTCTCGTCTTAAAAACCTCCAGTTATGAAGCTTACCCACAACGTCTGAAGGCAAGCTTCTTTTACGTGGCTTTTCTCAAAGTATTTTATATGTAACCTTGGTTGGTCTCAAGCAGGGGTGGGTTTCAACATTTTTTACTACCTGTTTGGTAGGCATGGCTAGATGGGGGCATGTGATTGAGTGGGCGTGGCCAACTTGATATCATTAACGCACACTCAGTCACATGCCCCCCTCACCAAGCCATGCCTACCGAAATGGTGGTGAAAAGATTTGACGGGGGGAGGGGGCTCCAGCCTAAAAGTGACCTGTGAACTTGGATGCTCAGAGGCTTCTTTTCCACCCAGCTGCTGGCACAGGGCGCCAAAAAGACCTCCGGTCGCTGCCACCATCTTTGCGCATGCGCAGCTTTCTTCTCACTGGCTGGAGGACTTTTTGGCGGCCAGCGGCTGGGTGGAAAAGAAGCCTCTGATCCTCTGGCACTCAAAGAGGTGGCTGAAAGGCTTCTTTGCCAGCCAGATGCTTCCCAGCTCCGGTCAGCTTGCCATCCGATGGACATGAGCAGCGACCAGGAAACCAGTTCAGAGGCGTGGCCGGCCTACCAGTACTACCGTTTTGGAGAGCCAGCCCCAATTTTTACTACCAGTTCTACCGAACTGGTCCAAACTGGTAGGAACCTACCTCTGGTCTCTAGCTATGAATCTGTTGGACCAACAGTTACTCAAAATAGAGCTGAATCAACTGCCCCAGTTGATTGCATATTCTTGTATATTGAATATTTTATACAAAATTGCATTGAAATCTTATTTTTCTCCTTCTAGTGCAGTCTCCAAACAAATAGTTTTCGTGTTGATTTACTTCTCACTAATAATGCTTTTTGTGCAAACAAAATGTTGCAAAGTTTTCTTATTTGGCACGAATGCTTCAGCATACTAATATTTAAGTTGGATAGATATAGATGCTTCTTTGTACTTTCCTGTTTTGACTCTTTCCTTTCCTTTTTGATTTATTTGCCGGCTAAAGGCTGTAATAAATAAAGCAAAACAGAATTGAAATGTGAATTATCATGCAAAGGGAGGGATCATGTATTTGAAGCAGAGGTCAGCTGGCTGGCATTTTGGTGACGATGTCATCATACACATTTCATCATTTTGGCATCATTGTGCTCTGCCCAGGCAAGACAGAACTTGCATCAGATGTCAAGGTGCAATTGTTTAATTTATCATGTGCAGAGAGGTGTGTGACGTGTGTCATCGTTTTGATACCATTGTGGCTTCTGCTGATTACCTTAACTGATAGCAGAAGGTTTGAGAATGGGAGATCCAAACGGCTTCATTTCAGCTGAATTAGAGTAAGGAGTACAGCGGAGCAGAATGGACCACTGTTTATGTTTGAACAGGGTTTCTTGATCAAAAATCAGGATGACAACTATGCTTCGGATCTGATCCTGGTGCCGAAGCCAACGATGGATGCCAAACAATAGCAATAGCAATAGCAGTTAGACTTATATACCGCTTCATAGGGCTTTCAGCCCTCTCTAAGTGGTTTACAGAGTCAGCATATCGCCCCCACAGTCTGGGTCCTCATTTCACCCACCTCGGAAGGATGGAAGGCGGAGTCAACCTTGAGCCGGTGAGATTAGAACTGCTGAACTGCAGATAACAGTCAGCTGAAGTGGCCTGCAGTACTGCACCCTAACCACTGCGCCACCTCAGCTCTATCACGGGGTGCAGGTTTTCTGATGGCTTTTTATTGGAGTACTCCAAGAAAAAATGGTTCCTGGTCAAAAGGCCAAGAACAAAGGACTAAGTAGGCTTTATACATTTTCACTAAAGGTGAAGGCTGGACAAGGTGAGATAATAGAAATGTCATCTAATAAACATTTTAGTAATAATTCTACAATCTGTTCTATTGGTCTCTAGCTGTCCCTATTCCTAAGCCTTGGCTAGTGTATGCCCCAGGAGTTATCTAATTCACATTGCATTTGCTGCAGGCCATCCCTAACCTTTAGCTGAGGTCTGCAAGTTGCCTAACTACCACAATTGTTACAAGCTTTACACATGCATATTTCCTGTTGATAAGCATTCTTTGTTCTTGCCAGGCAGACCCCACAATTACAGTCTTCTTGATTTACTGTTAAGCGTGTGCCATGACCCTGCTTACAGCCCATCAACTGCACTGGTGTGATGAAAGCTCCACCCATTTTTCATATGCAACCCTGCCCTGCAGTGACGTTTGCGATACAGGTAGCCCTCGACTTAAAACAGTTCATTTAGTGACCAATCAAAGTTACAACAGCACTGAAATGTGACTTATGACCAGGAGTGGGCTTCTGGGGGTTCATAGAATCTTAGCTAAGATTCTGTGCAGTTCGGAGAACCCCCAAACCTTGCTCCTGGCTGGCCCCGCCCATCCCTCCCCTCCTTTCCCAGGAGTCCCCACGCGGCCCCTTTTGGATGCAGGTAAGTGCAAGGTGTGCACAGAGGCTCAGGGAGGGCGGGAAACAGGCCTACCAGAAGTTCGGGCCCATTTCCAGCCTCCAGAGGGTCTCCAGAGCCTGGGGAGGCTGTTTTCGCCCTCCCGGGGACTCAAGGAAAATGTCTGGAGCCCAGGGAGAGCAAAAAAGCCCTGCCCTGCCATGGTGCAGGAGGTCGACTAGGCCACACCCACCATGGCCCACACCCATCCAGCAACTGGGCAGAAAACCTCTTGCTAAAATTTTTGAAGCCCACCCCTGCTTAAGACCATTTTTCTCAGTTACGACCTTTGCAGCGTCCCCATGGTCATGTGATCACAATTCGGATGCTTGGCAACTGAATGCTTGGCAGCTCAGCTCCTTCGTGCATGTGCGCCCACAGAGACGGCTCTGCCTGCCACCTCTGGCAGGGGTGCCATAGGTTTGCCAATACTGATACAGGATCTCCTGCCTTGAGCAGGGGATTGGACTAGAAGACCTTGAAGGTCCTTTCCAACTCTATGATTGTATGGTTTATCCTTCCATCAGTTTGAATGAAAACCCACAGCAAAAGAAAAGGACAAGTGAGAGACTTGTTTCTCACAGTATTAATAGGATGCCCCAAGTGAGGTTGGGCAACTTTAGTTAAAGAAGCAGGGAGCAAGAGTTCAACAGTTTTGTGAGGGGAGACAATTAAAATTATGAAGAAGATGATGCAGGAGATGATCAGGCTGAGCCCTAGGAAGGGGTCAAATATGTCTCCTGTGTCAAGTCCCTTTGTAAGCACAAGCAATCTAAGTCCAGCCCGCCTTGAATTCCATTGATTCTTCCCTACTGCCAATTTGCCTTTAACTGTTAGTAGTTCAGGTTCTTGTAGAGGATTTTAGCATGCAATAAACTTATATATTCATCTGAACTGCCTGGACTTCTGATTTTCTGCACTTGACATTGAGCAGTCAACAGAATTCTAGGATGGCTGGACTTGGATCTCTTGTGGGTGAGACTCAAAGAGACTCAAAACCGATGATGTATTTGATTCCTCCTTTGGGCTCAGCCTGATCATCTCCTACAGATGAAAAGGAAGGAAAGCATCTTGGGTGGCTTTGTCAGAAGAGATCTTGGCCATAAAATGTGGCTTTTCTGGATCAATAAAGACTTCAGATTTGCTCACCTCTGTTCTAAAAACAAATGGATTCCATGATAAAGAACTAAGGAGTGTATAAGAGCAGAATAATCTCAAACCTCTTTTTCCCTATGGATGAGTGGTGAAATTCAATTTTTTTTACTACCGGTTCTGTGGGCGTAGCTAGGTGGGTGTGGCAGGGGAAGGATACTGCAAAATCCACATTCCCACCCCACTGTGGGGCCAGCCAGAGGTGGTATTTGCCAGTTCTCCAAACTACTCAAAATTTCCACTACCGGTTATCCAGAACCTGCTGAATTTCACCCCTGTTATGGATGTAGTTTAGGGCATTTGGAATCAAAGAATGAAATCCTTCTAAATTAAGAATAGGTGTAGCTCCACCCAGATGGCTTGAAATTAAACCAGTGGTGGGATTCAGCCAGTTCACACTTATTCGAGAGAACCGGTTGCTAACTTTCTAAGCAGTTGGGAGAACCAGTTGTTGGAAGAAATATTATTTTGTTTTTTCCCACTTTAAAGAGCTAATCCTGTAAGGAAGGCAGGAAGGAAACATTCTGGTATTGTTTCTAGCCTCATCTTTATTGCCCTGCTTACAGAAACTGCCTATCTGGTTAACCGTTATGACACTGTAACAGCTAATGCGAAACGCCCATCGACGTGAGTAACGCTGAGTTAGCCATGCCCACACAGTCACATGACCACCAAGTCACGCCCACCCAGATGGTCAGTAGGGCAGAGAATTGGTTGTTAATTATTTGAATCCCACCACTGGGTTAAATCCCTGCCCATGATCAAGGTTCCTGGTTATGACTATCAGAGTGCCTTAGCCTTTGATGCTGAGGTTTGGAGAATCATGGTGTGTGATCATAAGAAGGACGTGTTGATTTACACCATCTTGCTTGCCTAAAGCCTCACCCCTCTTGAATCCACAAAGCAGCCGAGATTTTCATGGGCATCTAGCTAGCACTCCCTCACTTTTGTGCCGCGTGTGCCGAAGTCTTAATGCCGTGCCATAAATCAAACCATGCCCGTTTTCAGCTGGGCTGGGAAGAGCATTAGAGGAACTGTAGACAATGGGAGATTTTCCTCGGAAAAGCAAAGACAATGCCTCCCCAAATATGGCTCTTCATCCCACTCTTTGTGGCTTCCTATGAACATTGAAATCATGCACCAGGCTATCATTTTCTCTTTCAAAAGGTGGGAAGGGGAATCTTTACTAGGAAATTGGTCCTGAGTGTGAAGCCAAGCCAAGGTACTTCATGTTTCAGAAGGGGGTCTGCACATCTCGCTGTGTGCATGGGCGTGCAAAACCCATGTATGCAAAAGGCACTAGGACCTAGCAGGAATCTTGGCCAAACGGGCAGGAATTTCTTGCTTGGAGCACAGACAACAAAGGCAGAGTGTAGCTGGGTTTCTTTCTCTCAGCATCTCCGCCCTGTGAGCTGGAAAAAAAAAAAACGGTAAGTAAAGACTGACTTTCCCCAAGCAGGGCTAAGTAACAGATGTCAGGTGCCAAATGAAGGACAGGCTGAACCTTTGGAGCCAGGGGTGCCTTCTTATCCCACCACTCAGCCGTTGGATTTCGCCTTTCCCTTTTTTTTTTCCGGGAAAAAAGTTGGCTTTTGATGCAATTCCATTGTACATGCCGACTTGAGTAGGAAGAAACAGGCAGGAGTAGAGTCTGCAATTGGACGGAAGGAAAAGAGGCTGGGAAAACTCCCTCTGCAGCTCTAGGGTGACAATACGAAGGTCAGGGACCGGTCATTATTGCCCTGTAGAAAATGAATGGTGGGTTGGGACTCGACCAGAGCTGATAGGAAGTGGCTGGGAAGCCATCGCTTTTGCTCAAGATTTGTCCCTGATTGCATAGAGCATGTTTTGCCCTGTTTCTGTGGTGGAGATGTGACTTGCATGCTAATTGTGTGAAGGCTAATGATAGCCACAGCTTTCATCCTTCCTCCCCCCCACCCCCCACCCACCCACCCCCGTTATGGTCAGAGCTTGGGTTTGCATGCCAAGTTTTAAACTGCAAAAGGAGGAGATTCCTAGCATCTTGGTCTCTCTGCCATTCCCATCACTCCTCCAGTGCACAAATTTAAGTTAAGCCTCTCGTCCCTTGCCCTGGCTGCAAACAATGAAAGGTGCCACTTGCAGGGGTGTGACAGGAATACGGCTAGGAGGCGCCTTCGGCAATTAAAAGTCACTTCATTTTACCGGTAAGAAGGAGGAGGGGGGGTGAAAGGCGAATGTCAAAAGCCTTCCTGATTCATTGACCTTCGAATTGCATTCCAAGTGGAAACAATGCTGTTCTTCCACACTAACTTCCTCACTGCTGTTTCCCTATTAACTCCTTCCCACCCTTCCATGTTATCTCCTGGGCGGTTGAGAATAACCCTCAAAATTGATTGATGGCTTAGGAGGGACGTAGGAGCCAAGAGAAGGAGTGGGGAGAACGGGAGGGGGTGCTGGCTGGCTTCTGAATCCAGCTGCTCACAAAGAAAATGTTGCTAGATGACTGGAGAAGAGACTTACTGATGATTCACACCCCCTTTTAAAAGGGGCTCCTAGCTTGGTCACTCCAGTCGCCCTTGGCCATGATGAATGCATGACAGATGATGTCTTTGGTTCTTTGGTTTGTCGGATATGTAACTCTAGGGCATTGTCACTTCCATGTTTCCTTCCATTGGAGGTATGTCTTCTTTCTTTCCTTTCTTTTCCACCCATACCCTATCCCCCACCCCCAGTCCATAGCACCATCTAAACTGCAGTGAACTTCTGCTCACTCCTTACAGCTGTTCACAGATCCGTCTTCCAGCAGTGTCCATAAAAGGTTTTGCTGCTCCTGATACACAGAACTGATTTCTGTAGAGAGTGCACGAGGCTCAGGGAAATGCTCTTTCCTGGCTTTTTTTCCCCCTTTCTCTTTTTTGCTTATAAGCTGCTCTGGAAAGAGATGGGGAGGTGGGGGTGAAAATTATTCTTAGAAAGAATCAATCTTGATTGATTGTATTGCGTAGGAGGCTCCTTCTCTCCCGAATGCTCCCAACAGCTCACTCACGCACATATGGTAAAATCTTCCCTGGTAGCCTTCTAAGGAAAACCCAGGTGTTCCATTCCTTCCTTCCTTCCTTCCAAGGGGCCTAAATCCAAGTTCTGTATCAACAGCTTTCTGTCTCCAAAGGCTGTGTTGTCTCATTGCATCATCATCATTAATTACTATTATTAATAATAATTATTAAAGATGCAATCTTCAATTTGATTTAGTCTGGGACTGGAGAAAAAAAACCAAAAACGTAAAAACTATTAAGGTAGCGTCTGAGTATGTAAATAGTTCCGAGTAAGATAGGGTTTTTTTTTTTTTTCAAAGTCAGGATATTCAGGTCTCATAAGTCCAAAATTTTGATGTACCTAGGCAGCCCTTTTGGTATTACTCCAAGGACGCCTGTTACTATTGGTACAACCATTGATTTCTTCCTCCACAATTGCTCAAGTTCAACTTACAGTATTTCGTATTTTTTTTCTAGTGGTTTCTTTCCAATTTGTGTAACACCTGGTATTGCAATATCAATGAACCAGAGTTTTTTTTCTTTTCCATAATAGTGACATCAGGTGTGTTGTGGGCCAGATGTCTGTCTGTTTGGATTCGAAACTGCCACAAGATCTTGACCAGTTCATTTTCAAGAACTTTGTCGATTTAGTGTTCCCAGTAATTTTTGCATCATCATCATCATCATCATCATCATCATCATCATCATCATCATCGATTTAATCTTCAATTTGATTTACGGCCTGGGGCTGGTAAAAACTTAACAGTTCAAATCCTAACCAAGAACCTAACAGCTGTTAAGGTAATGTCTGAGTATATAGGCAGTTCTGAGTAAGGTTGTTGTTGTTATTACTATCATTATGTCTTTTATTCATTAAACATGAAACTCAGTCAAGTGAACACATTATTATTGTTGTTGTTGTTATTGTCATTGTCATTATCATTATTGTCAGCCAGATGTTTCCGACTGGGTTTGGCATTTTTGTTTACCTATTGAGTCCTTACCAAGTACCTGGTAGAGGCAGATGTAGATATTTGATGGTGTTACAGATATCATCACAGGATGGAAGCAGTTCCTAGTAAATCCATCATTTGCAATTGACTGATGGCGAATTTGTCAATGCCAATGGTGTTCAAGTGGTGCTCCAGTTGTTTTGGGGATTGCACCCAAGGCAATTATTATTGTTGTGGTGGTGGTGATGGTGGTTATTTCATTTGTTTCTTCTTTGCTTCCATTCTTTTCCTTCTTCTTCTGCCTCAGCTTCACATCTTTAGGGGTCACCAAGCAATGGAACTTGATTTTGGACACTTTGACGAAAGAGATAAGGCGTCCAGAAACATGCGTGGCTCCCGAATGAACGGCCTGCCAAGTCCCACTCACAGCGCCCACTGTAGTTTCTACCGCACCAGGACCTTACAGGCGCTGAGCAATGAGAAGAAGGCAAAGAAAGTGCGTTTCTACCGCAACGGGGACCGTTATTTCAAGGGGATTGTTTACGCCGTCTCCAGTGACCGCTTCCGAAGCTTTGATGCCTTGCTTGCTGACCTGACCCGTTCTCTGTCTGATAACATTAATCTGCCTCAGGGAGTTCGCTACATTTACACCATTGATGGCAACAGAAAGATTGGCAGCATGGATGAACTGGAAGAAGGTAAGAAGGACAGCACTGTAGAGTAGCTCCGGGAAGGGTGGAAAGATGAGGAATGGCCCATGTTCCACCCCATGGAAGATGACACTTTATTCCTGATTCAGGGTGCTAAAATTAAAACTATGAATTTCAGTGGTGGGAATAATTTATCTCTGGGGGCAAGATTGTCCAAAAGTTTGTCAAAGTTCATATTTAATCCTTGGATGGATGCATATAATACTCTACATCAGTGTTCTTCAACGTTGGCAACTTGAAGATGAAGGTGGACCTCAACTCCCAGAATTTTCCAGCCAGCATGCTGGAGTTAAAGTCCATGCCTCTTAAAGTTGCTGAGAATACCCATCTTGAAATTTAATTTCAGAGTAAGCAACATTAAGGCAATCTCTGGGAAGGTTCTAATGCTGAGAAAGCTGGAAGGAAAGGGAAGAAGAAAGTGACCAGCATGCTGGGGGGAATTCTGGGAATGGAAGTCCACCCATCTTCAAGTTGCCAAGATTGAGAAACCCTGCTCTATATCATAGGACCTCCTTATTCTAGATTCACTGCAAGTATCTGGACATTTTGATGTGACCCACTGCAGTCATCTAAAAGTTGTCACCAAATTTTAATGTGTAATGTGATATTTTGTGGAAACGATTAAATCCTGGGCAGGATCCATGCCACCCAGGTGTAATTCAATCTAATTTATTTATCAAACAGTGTCTTATTTTTGGACTTGACTGAACATAAGAATCAAGTGTGATCCTCCCCTCAAATTGTACACTGTGGCTGTCCAGCCCAGCCCTCTCAAGCCTGCTTTTTTGGAGTACAACTTCCATAAATCTCAGACAGCATGGGCAAGATGACCAGAGATTATGGGGGTTGTCATCTTGTCCATCGGAAAGGATCGAATCTATCTTGATAATCATTTATTCTGGTTGTGACTTCGTCTTAGTCATCCCCTCCGAAATCCTTTCAGTAGATGGGGATCTCTCTTGCGCATTTCTCAGTGGTCCTCTTGCCCACCTAATTGCAATCCCTGCAGCATAAGGAAGAAATAAACCCTTGTTAGAAGATTAGAAGTTCTAATCCACCCTGTTTTAAATATGGATTTCTTCCCCCCAAAGCTTAAAATACATTGCTGGGCAAGCAGCGTAGATGCGAATCTAGAAAGGCATGTAATTGAATGATCTCAGTCCAGATGGTGGGTGTGTATTTGTGCACATGTTTCCATAACTTGCACTGGAAGTGGGATGCCTGCTCATTTAGCCGGGGGCTGATGTCATGTCTTGTACGTTTTCTGCCTCTCTGTAGTGACAGGCATTCTGGTGGGCTTGCAGAGAAGGAGTCTCGGTGGACCATTAGTGACTTGCCTAAGGAGGAGATACGGGTACCCATCTGTGGACCCATGAATTACATTTAGGAGGTTTAGCTCCCTAACTTCGGAGCATCTGTGTATCTAAATGATCCTGTCTACAATATATTTGCAGATTATGAGTTTCTAGACAGGCTGCCATACCTTCTAGATTAGGTCTACTATTACACTTTTTGCAATGTATCTGAGAATTATGAATGCAGGAGGTTGGAAGTCTGCTTTAAGACTTAAGTCTTCTAATGTTCTCAACACTCTTTAGGAAGCCTTAGCATTTAAGCATCCTTTCTATGCATTATGTGGTAAAGTAGCTGTTCTTGGTGAGCATGAAAGCTTTGAGCAAATATTTTGCAGTGGGTGTGACTGGCTGAAGGCGTGTACACTCTGCCTGCATCCTGCAGAAATGCTTCAGCGTGTGTGAATGCAATCTGTTCAATTTGTGCACTTTGTGCCTGGGTTATTCGTCACTCACCAGCTGACGGGCTCTGAGACCACCGATGGTGCAATATGGAGAGGCAACAAAGCTAAATGCAGCTTGCCTTAAAGCTTGCAAGATTAGCCAAAAACAGCGGTGGGGAATTAAATATAATGCTGATGTCATCCCTGCTTTGGAAATTTGCGCTAGAATGTGCTTTTTTTCCCCTTCTTCTAACCCTAATGAAAAAGCAGAATTCTATTCTTTGCTGCAGTAACAATGAAGGAAAAAGCCCCACCTTTATCTTCTTTTTTATAATAATAATAAAAAAAGACTTGCCGAGCCTTATGCACTTTTAGCTTAAAGGTTTTTTTAAAAATCTTTTTAAATCTTTTGATCAGAGGCTCTTGTTTTAAACGTTCATCTGGGAGGCAGCCTGCAGGGTGTGTCTCTTTGTCTGGAGTGGATGTGCTCAGTGTGTCTCCAAAGTGCAAGCTCGGAGGGGGTGTCACTTTGGTTTGCCCCTGGGGGAAGGGGTGTCTTTTGAGGGAGGGAGGGGGCTCCAAACTCTTCTGAGCTGGGAGGGAGGGAGGGAGTATGGCTCTTGTAATTGGCCTGCCGGAGAGAAAGAAAGCTGGCAATGGATGCAGTCTTCTCGGGAGGAAAGCTTTCCATATGGATCCAATCAATTTTATATCTTTGCAATGTTACATAGCAAGGCTGGAAGGAAGATCTGCCCAGAGAGATTCGGGGAGAGAGAGAGAGAAGAAATCTTGCCTCTGTTGGAAGGGCTGATAAAATGTGAAGCACAATGAAGAGTCTATTGACAAGATCTTCACACAGGTTTTAAACTTTGCTTGGATGGTAGTGGGTACATCTGGATTTGCAGCTTTCTATCCCTCAGGGCATAGCTGGGCTTCAGTCATTATGTTTCTGGAGATGCAAGGTGGACTTAATCACAGGGCTTCTTCTGCTAGGGGCTTCCCTGAGGCTTCCAGGTTCCCAAGACTTTTTGCCTCTTGTACCAGAGGCTACCATTTTGAATGATGTCATTCTCCTTGAAAACGCCCCCAGAGTGAGAATTGAAAAGAGTGACATCATGGTTATCTGTAAGGCACCAGAACTGCTTTGTTACCCGCTTCTCATGGGGGATTTTGTTCTATAGGAAGTAAAGGGCTTCCACCAGAGTTAATGGAGAATGGAACCTTCTTTGTTTTCATGAATGGGATTCTTTGTCTTCATCTTGCTGAAGGCCGAATGGTTTCATTTCACACACACGCTTGCCTTCACTTCACACAATCTCACCAGCTCGATCAAAACCTACAGGCTGCCTGTGTTTAAGTTGCTAAGCTTAGTTAGTTTTAACCTTGGTTTATGTCTCCTGCTGGCTTACAGTGTGGTACAAATTCTCTGAGGGAGGTGGTTGGTTAAGAAAAAAAATAGAAATCAGTAAGTAAGTAAATAAGTAAGTAGGTAGGTAGGTAGGTAAATAAACAAACAAAATTGAGCCTAGTTGAATTAGTTGATGGTTCAGCTACCGTGCAAACCCAAGATGTGGGTAAGTATGTTGTGTGAATATGGCCAATTGTAGGATATTTCCTAAAAAGTGCTATTTTTGAACTAAGGAAATATCAGGAAATAAAGTAACCTAGTTAGAGCTTCACAAATGACTTTGAAAGAGATGGAAAAGGATGTGATGGGAGAAATCTATGCGCAGCTGGAGCAAATCCTAGCTAGACTTAAGGAGAGAGGTGTTCAGTAAAAGCCCCAACTGTATCTCAATTCACTGCCTGTGTATGTAGGGGAAGGAGTGGCAGAATCTGGGGGAGGAGTCAAGAGAGGGATCAGCCTAGAATCCCTATGTAACCACAAAGGAAGTACCATATTTTTCACACTATAAGACACACTTCCACTCCCCCCCCCAAAAAAGTGGGTGAGTGAATATTGCAGCAGGGGAGGGGGGTTGGTATGGCAGCCACATTCTCTGCCTGTCACCACTACCACTTTTCACTGCCACCGGAGAATGCTGGAACCTTTGCTGCTAAGCAGCTGATTGGCAGTTGGATCGGCCTTCCGGAATACCACCAATCAGCTGTTCTGATTGGCAATCAGCTAATCAGTGGCGATAGGCAGCGGCAATCCTCACCAGCTGGAACAGCTGATCGACGGTATTTCAGGAGTAATAGATCACATTTTCCCCAAAATAAAACTCTGTCTTATATTTTTTTGCCACCAAAAATGCACCATTTTACTTTTTGTGGGGGAAGAGGGATATCATCCACTGACTCACCTCACTTGCACACATCACCCCTGGCTTCCTTTTTGCTGTCAGAGACCTTCAGAAACGTCTTATGCAGCCAGCAAAGCTTCCCTGAAGCTCTCTGTAGTCCATAATAGAGCTCCAGATCCATCCAGATCCACCTCAAAAATAATAAGAACTCCCCAAAAATAAGGCTAAGACTTTTTAGGGGGGGGGGGTCAAAAAATAAGACCATGTCTTATTTTTGGGCAAACACGGTAGATAGATAGATAGATAGATAGATAGATAGATAGATAGATAGATAGATAGATAGATAGATAGATTATGATGGATGATCCATTTTCAGTCCAAGTTAGAAGTCAGGATTGCAAAAGACCTTTTTTTTAAAAAATCAGTGCAGTAATACAATGGGAAAGGAACGAAAGGTTACTTAGGTAAAATTATTAATGCCAGGCAGACAAATTCCTATGCATTTTCTACCTGTTTCTATTCCATTTGATGAAAATGTCTTTTAGTAATGCTTTCCAAGGAGAAGACCATTTCAGACAAATTCTGATAATGGCTGTGCCCATTTTCTTCCCCAGATAATATTTTTCTCAGCTTCTTTGACTTTGAGCAATCATTTTTCCATGGGCTTTACTAGAGTGTGGCTAGCCAAAGAAGCTAGACAGCAAATCTTCCATCTAGGGCTTGCAAACTTTAATGATGAGTTAGTCATCATTTTGGCTCTGAGAAAAAGATTTGAAAACATCCAACAGTGGTTTTTCCTGTCAGTAAAGGAGAATACTCTGTTTCCCTGAAAATAAGATCTACCAGATGAGAAGCGCAATCAGGATTTTGAGCGCATGCATTAAAAAATAGCCCTTCCCCCGAAAGTAAGCCCTCCTTGAAATATTGCAACACAGCAGCAGCCATGAGGTGACCACGCTCGCCACCTCCTGTACCTCAAAAATAATAAGACCATCCCTGAAAATAAGGCCAAGCGCTTATTTCAGGGTGTCAAAAGAAAATAATAAATCTTATTTTGGGGGAAACATGGTATTTGTAGCTCAGGGTTGAAATGAGAGGTCCTTTGCGTTCTCTGAACTTGGTTGTTTTCCTGCAGAATGTTTCATTATCCAAAGTAGGTAACATTATCAGTGCTAGGGTGATGTTGATATATGATCCATCTCACTTGGGTAATGAAACATCTGCAAGGAAATACCAAGGATCCCTTAGAGGTTTTCTATTCTCACCTTCTATTCTACCCTAATCACATTACAAACAATTGAGTGGAAATACAGTGTTAGAATGTATTTATTTATTAATAAAGCCGCCCACAATCTCTTACGAGATAGAGGCGGGTGACATAACAAAATAATAAATAAATAAATTATATTTAAGAGCCGAGGTAGCGCAGTGGTTAAATGCAGCACTGCAGGCTACTGCTAGATCAGCAGTTCAGCGGTTCAAATCTCACCGGCTCAGGGTTGACTCAGCCTTCCATCCTTCCGAGGTGGGTAAAATGAGGACCCGGATTGTTGGGGGCAATATGCTGACTCTCTGTAAACCGCTTAGAGAGGGCTGAAAGCCCTATGAAGCGGTATATAAGTCTACTGCTATTGCTATTGCTATTATCTATTTAAAATAAATCTCACGTTCAAGCAGCTCTTCAACCATAGATTGGGCCTCCTATATATAGTAAGCTTACTAAAACTTTTCTACTAAGCCTTGGGGAAGTGTGCAGGTTTAATTTAACAATGCAAAGTGGTTTGGGCTAGATTTTGAGCCATGCATTTTAATGTGTGCTGGGAGGTGAACTTGAAATAAAGAAAGACATTAATCGCCTGCACTTTATATATATTACCAGCAATGCTATCTGATTAGTAGTTACACTGAGATACATAACTCATATCAGAAAGCTACTTTCCATAGTTAGGGGCTAGGTGTATGCAGGAAGGCAAGGAGAAAAGATTGATGGGAGGGAAATCTGCCAAAGATTTTTGACCCCAAAGCTCAACAAAAATAAGAACAAGTATATATAATAATGTGGATTCAGACTTAAAAAGTGGAGTGTAAGTCTCCCTCACGCTGCTAGAGTTCAGCAATAAAATGCAATAGAGCACAATAGAGCAACATATGAAGAATGATGCAGGAATTGGATATGTCTAGTTCTGTGATGGTGAACCTATGACACATGTGCACAGGTGGCACACCGAGCCCTCTCTGCTGGCACATGTGCCATTGCCCCAGGTCAGTTCTCTGTAGCATTTCTTTCGTGAGTTTCTGTTTCATGCAAACATGAAACAGAAGCTCACGGAAGAAAAAGATCTTACCTCTTGCTGCGCTGCCAGTGTTGGATTCCCCCCTTCAAGCCAGATGGTCTTCGGGTCTCTGCTGCGCATGCGGGCATGTATGCGCTTTGTGCATGCTTGCATGCGTTTGGGCATGTGCATACACAGTTTGGGCACTCGGTGGATAAAAGGTTTGCCATCATTGGTCTAGTTTAATGAAAAGAAGGACATGATAGCAGTGTTTCAATGTCTGAGGGGCTGTCACAAGAAGAGGGAGTCAAGCTATTCTCAAGAGCATCTGAAGGCAGGACAAGAGCAATGGGTGGAAACTAATCAAGGAGAGAACCAACCTAGAACTAAGGAAAAAATAGCTAACAGTGTAGCAATGAAGCAATGGAACAACTTGCCTCCAGAATTGTGGGTGCACAAACACTGGGGTTTTTATGAAGAGATTGGACAATTATTTGTCTGAACTGTATAGGGTTTCCTTTTGAGCAGTGAGTTGGACTAGAAGATCTCCAATGTTCCTTCAACTCTGTTATTCTGTTATTCTAAATTAGTCATCAGTGCTAATGGAGATTTTTCCTGTACGGTAGATTGAGAGGGAATGTTTATTGGGAATATAGCAGGAAAGAAAAGATTAGGATGTTTCAACCCTTTAATGGGATGATTTGATATGATGACAAGTCAGCTGAACCATGAAATTAGATCCATAAAACAACACCTTTAAAAAGAGCTGGTAGCAGAGTTGGGGGGGGGGGGGGGGACATGGCCAGTCTTGGAGTCTGGGGAAAGCTCAGACAAAGTCTCTGTGTCGGAGGCAGAGAGTGGTCCAAGGCCATCTGGTAGTTACATGGTGCCTCCAGAGCCTGACATCAGCAGGCAGAAGAACAATCTGAGCCTGTTCCCAGTGTGTGCATGCACAGAACTACTAGAAAGCGAGAACACTTAAGACAAAAAGGGAGACTCAGGAGTAAGGCTTGGAGATGATTGGCCCCTTCCATAAGACATAAAAGAAGAGCAAATGGACGTGAGTTTTTGCAGGAAGCAATTAGTTCATCTAGTAGGTTCAAGTTCTGAGAAATCCTATTTGACACTGTGCTCCATTTGGCCTTGCAAAACTAATGCCAATTAGGTCTCTGGCAGCGTTTCAAGGGAGATAAAGGTGAGTGCTTATCAACATTCCCCTGAAAGACTGCGGCAACTCGAGCAGACATCTGTCAGACTCTTTACAGACTGTTTGTGAATCATTATGGGCTGTGAATGACCATAATTCACAACTGTTTAAATACAAGAGGGATTTTATGCTTTCTCAGGAAGCCTATGTCAGAACAAAGAGCACTTTTCTTCTCAGAAATAACAAGTCCTTATTTCCTGTTCATCTTGAGAAGGAGGTATCTCCATGACCAAAAGTTGACATTGAGGGAAACTTAAGTCATCTTGCACAGATTAGAAAAAGCTAATCTCCTTCTATTCCAACCTTCATGGCCCACCTATCAGGCCTGCAGTTATAGCCCTTTTAGGATCTTTGGCCTGCCGCACTCTCTATTATTTCTCTATGCTGTTTCATTAGTGTAGTGATTGGGAGGGGGAATAGTAAGGAGTGGAATTGTAGAATGTGTTGTTGTCATAATCGAACATTCCTTTCTAGAAATCAAGGTCATCCTTTGTCTCTGCACCTCTGCACCTGACCAGAACTAGATGGGTGGAAGCTGCCAGCATGGCAGAGGAAGATTGGACCATGTGATGAACTTGTGGATGTGGGGGCAAGATATTGAACTTTCAACTGGGTGGGAACCCCAGGAAGTTTTCAGATTTGGGATTCCCACAGATGTGCCAACATGTCTGTCTTATTAAATTGGAACTTTAAGGATAGCTCTGCCTTGGACTCTGATTTAATTCTGCACTGACATTATCCCAAATCTCCTTTTAAAATAAATCACCAGCAAACCCCGCCCCCTGCAGGCGGGCTGGCGACGTGTGCTGATTTCCCAATGCTGACTGACCTGGTCAGCATAAAATATCACCGAAGAAAATGAGCTAGACAAGACGGCCCTCTGCAAAGGTTCAAAGGGCGAAGGAATTTCTGTTTGAAGTTTCTTTGCAAAGCTTCGAAGTGCAAAGTAATTTCTGCGCCTGGGAAGATGTGGTCAGAGGAGGCTGGAAAGGCTTATTCTGCACATGGCTAGAAGCAACAAGATGTTTGAAAGTCCCAGATCAATTTAAGCAGCTAAATGTGAGTGATGCTCCCCCTCCTTCCCCAGCCAAGGCTCAGGGGAAAAAAAACTGGAGTGGAAATTTTGACTCCTTCCAAACAGCAATAAATGAAATGACCCATTACCCTGCAACTGAGCTGAAGACAGATTCTTTGTTAAAATGAGGAATTCAAACCAGTCAGCAGGAAGGATTTTGGCTAACATCCCTCACTAGCCAGTCATCGAAAATTGGGCTGCAGCTTGTGAATCAAGCACCACCAGGTTGTGCTTTCTTCCCAGGTTATGGATGGCAGAGATGCCACTGGGCAACATGGGAAATCCTCCAAGCCAGCAGAGGGGCCTTGGACCATACCCTGACCCTGCCAGCCACTGATGGTTGGCCTGCAACCTGTCAATCAAGCAACTCCAGAATGGGTTTCCTTTCCAGGTCATGGATGGGAGAGATGCCTGTGGGCACCTGATCTCCCTCAGCAGATGGCACCATGGCAGAATACTGGGCAGTGGCAACCCAGGGATGATCCCTTCATTGAGTCCAGTCCCACCTGCAATGCCCCAACAGGTTCTTATCCCACCTTCCTACAGAGAAGAGTCTTGACAATGGAAGAAGGGATGAATGAGGGAGAAGCTGCAGGATGGATAGCAGAACAATGTGATGAGGCGGTTCCTAAGTTTAGAGATGTAACTAGGTTCCTTCCCTCGTGGGGGCCAATAAAATGCCATCATTGCTGTCAACTTGGCCACAGAGTGTCGGAGTGCTTGGCTCCAGCCCCAATGCCACAAACGTGCGCACCAACCACCACGGCAGTAAAGAGAAAGCCCCAGATGCCACCAGAAAAGAGTCATCTGGGCCAACAACTTCTGGGAGAGGATCCCCAACCTAAGGTGATTAAGAGTCCAATGGGGAGGCCTCGGAGGATGGAAATGCCGAAGACGACCCAATGGTTAGTGCACCCATCTGCCCCTTCGCCTTCCAAGTCAACCTCCAAGTATCCAAAACGGGGGAGGAAGGGGAAGTTGAAGCAGTCGTGGACACTGGTTGCACTCGATGCTTAATCAGCATGTCTATTGTAAAGCAACTAGGCATATGCACAAGACCTCTAGCTGTCCCATTTGGGTTGAGCAGGTAGATGGAACGCTAATTAGAGGGGCCCCAGCCATGCTAATAACTGAAATGGTGAAGTTACAAGTGGGCCGCCACTATGAGATTCTCAGATTCATTGTGGCTCCAGAGATGCTGGAATATATTATCTTGGGCTTGCATGGCTTAACAAGTGGAAGCCTACGATAAAGTGGGAAGATGTCGGTAGGAAATTGATGGTTGCGTTTGGGCCACTACCACCTGTGGAGGAAAAGGGCCACCCAGGGACGATTGAACCCAAGAGCCCAGAACCTGAAGCACCTGCAGCAGAGACAAAACCCCAGGGATCCAACAAGTACCAAAAATCTTGTTGGGGGATATTTTGTCGAGAAAACCACAGAACAACAGTAAGAAGGGAGAAGTTGTTCACCCCATCATTTCTTCCTCCCACCAAAAGACAGCCAAAGTCACTAACCAAAGCCAGGATAAGCTGATGACAGCTATAAAATTGGCGCTCCCACAGACCAGTGACTCAACAATAACCAGGATATTCAAACAATGGAAATGGATTAGCCTAGAAGGGGTCAAAACTGTACATCCCTGCAGGGTTGAGGTTGGAAGTTCTACAGCAAAGCCATGAGGCGGAACTAGGAGGCCACTTTGGATTCTTAAAAATGCTCCACCTTGCCAGGCATCAATTTTGGTGGCCAAAAATGAAAACGGAGGTGGAAGATTACGTAAAAGCTGTGCTACTTGCGCAACATTGAAAACACTGCCGAAGAAGTCCCCTGAACTACTACAACGAGTGGCCAGGTGGGATCCCAGGAAGTTTTCAGATTCGGGATTCCCACAGATGTGCCAACATGTCTGTCTTATTAAATTGCAACTTTAAGGATAGCTCTGCCTTGGACTCTGATTTAGTTCTGCATATTTGGAACGCTGACACCACCATTATCATAACAAATAAAGAGTTCATCTGCAGACTTTATTTGAATGAAGACTAAGCTTGGAAGATACCATAGTTTTTAAGATGTCTTCATGCTCAATAGGTCCTGAATGCAACTGATACCCAACTCTGTATTAAGACATCATCTGTGCAATAAATATCTGGAATAAAGAAATTCAGGGTGCCTCGCTTCAATATAGTGTGTGTGTAGTAATATTTTCTCCAGATGGTTTATGTCACACTGTAAAAAAATATCCTCCTATCCCCAAGGGTTCTTATCCTGTTGTGCTGAAATTATGTTATTTGTTATGATATCATGTATCTCCAGAGGATTCAACTGAACTGCAGAAAGGGAAGGGGCTTAAGGAAAAACAACATTGGAACTATTTTGTACATTCATATTGTATAGATTTCTAGAGCTTCTAATCTGAAGTGACCTAAAATTTAAACAGAATAATGAAGAGTGGGCTAGATCCCACGAGATGGGTGGCATAAAAATTTAATAGATAAATTTTAACAAATGGTGAATCTCACAGACTGGTTTTAAGAATGTAAATATTTGTAAAGTAGAAAAGGGTAATGAACACAACACTCCAGATATCACGGTTGTCGAGAGCCGAAGCGTACAATTTATTGATATCGCTCTACCAGGAGACGCCAGAGTCGAAGTAAAAGAATTGGAAAAAATCACGAAATATTGCGACCTGGCCCTCGAAACTACAGGGTTATGAATGAAACATGTAACAGTGATACCCATTGTCATCAGGGCACTTTGTACCATGTCCAAAAATTTGACAAAACGCATCAAGAAATTGCAGCTTCCTGCAATAACACCAGTGGAACTGCAAAAAACTGCACTACTTGGAACATCTTATATTTTAAGAAGATACTTGGTTGATACCTAGGATGCTGGCAGCAACCCGTATCAACCACTAGCACCAGTCAATGGTATTTGTGAAGCATTTTTAAACGTTCAGTTGACTGAGTTTCATGTTTAATGAATTAAAGAGATAATAATAATAAAAAGAGAACATTATAAAAACAACAGAAACAAAAGCAGAATATAAGGAAAAACAGCTGGATGACAGATTAAATAGATGGAAACCAAAGCTTTACATGGACAGCACTTAAAAGCATTGAAGGAAAATGTGATAACAACTTGACATGGGCATGGCTTAAGACGAGAACCATCAAGAAAGAAACGGAAGGTTTAATACTTGCTGCTCAAGAAAAATCACTGCAAACTAATGCCATGTAAGTGAAGATACAAAAATCCATTGACAATCCAAACTGCTGACTTTGCAATGACAAAGTTGAAACTGTTTAACATTTAATATGTGAGTGCTGCAAAATCGCACAAACTGATTACAAAGCTAGACATGACTGAGTTGCTAAATTAATCCACTGGTCATTATGTAAAAAATACGACTTGCCAAAAAGTCATGGGAATATAAAGTGAAAAAAGTTGTAGAAAATGAAAAGGTGAAGATCTTGTGGGACTTTCAAATACAGATGGGTCATCATTTGGAACACAACACACCAGATATCACAGTTATCGAAAACCTAAGTGTACAATTTATTGATGTCGCTGTACCAGGAGATACCAGAGTCAAAGAAAAAGAACTGGGGAAAACACACGAAAAATTGCGACCTACTCGATTATGGATGAAACATGTAACAATGATACCCATTGCCATCGGGGCACTTGGTGACCATCTCCAAGAATTTTACAAAATACATCAATAAATTGCAACTTCCTGCAATAACACGAGTGGAACTGCAAAAAACTGTGCTACTCGGAATATCGTACCTCTTAAGAAGGTGATTTAGAGATTTATTATTAATATTTGTAGGCCGCCCTTTTCCCTGAGGGGACTCAGGGCGGCTCACATAAAATAGGGGAAGGGGAGATACAGACATTAAGGTAAGACATATAATAAAATAATAAACAACATACATTCATCATTCGGGAGGTACTTGGTTGATGCCTAGTAATACACAAATTTGGGGAGCATTCCATATTTTTATACCTTTGACAAAACAACATCTGCTTATCCCACGTCACTTATAATGTTCATACAATACTAGTTTGATTAACCATGAATAAACCACAATTTACTGTGTTGACACAATCATAAACCCAAAGAAATGGTCATGGTGGCCTAGTGGTGAAGCTAATCGCCTCCCGTTGAGAAGGTTGAGAGTTCAATTCTAGGTAGTGGCAGATGTGTCTCTCTCCAGGGACAAAGAAAAAAAATGTCTGCTGCAACCTCCACGTGGCATCGGGAAAGGGATCTGGCCAGTAAATGCTCAGCTCCATCCAAGTTGCCCCGACTCTATCCCACATTAGTTACGGGTTGAGAGGTGCCTAAGAAATATGTTATGATGTAAGACTAGGTATGGATTTAGAGGTGAGCTGTAATTTCCTGGCAGTGAAACTATCATCATTTCATAGCTGAAATACAGATGGCAGTGCTTAGCCAATTTGAGCTGAAGCCTTGATTAATCTTTGGATGAGGAATCAGCAGGGTATTGTAGGTAAGTAGGCCAAAATGAAAGATACAAAGAGAAACAGTTCACATTGATTATTCCTAATATACACAAATGGCTTTATTTAAGGAACTTAGTTTAAGGAACAGCATTCCTTAATATTCTCAAAATAATAATAGAAAACAGCTGGTGCTAAATTCACCATCATCATAGAATATTTGTCTCTGACTGAAGTTCAGTACAAAATTCAGAAAATCAGAAATTGGTAAACTTTTCATAATTGTAATTAATATTTTTAACTGAAAACCTCTGTGAGTTGGTCATAAGCCAAACACACCATTTTTCTTCCTTTTTTGGCGGGTAGGCGATGGGGGAGAGAAGATTCATGTTATTCAACTTATGTCAAACCTCTTTTAAGACTTACCTCGGCTTTCACATTTTTCCAACCTCAAAATATCAGGAAACCACACTATTGTATTCTTCAGGTCACGTAAAGTGGGAAAGTTTGGTTTCTATTTTTTTAAAAAATTACAAAGATGTTTCCTGTACTTGAAACCCAGAATTAAAAATAGAGGATGTGAATTTGAAGCTAATCTCAAATTATGGATTCCCCCCCCTCCCCCCCCTCCCGCCAGCCTTAGACTGGTCCAGTAGAATTCACATTACAAACGTAACAAGAGGGAGCCGATTAAATGATTTAGGAGATGTACACCATTCACAGTGCATTGTGACAGTGCAAGGAAAGCTTGTGAGAATATAGGTGGCCCTTGATTTTTGTTTGATCTTGTGACTGTGAGGATGCTGCAATGGTCTTAAGTGTAGGAACTAACCACAAGTCATTTTTTCCCAGTCAGGTTGTAACTGAATGGTCCTTAAATGAATGGTTGCAAGTCAAGGGTGATCTGAATATTGTGGATTGTGTAAAGTAGATACTTGGAATAACCAATCAATCACAGTAGAGCTAGAAGGGAACTTGGAGGTCTTATAGTCCAACCCTCTCCTCAAGCAGGCGATCCAGTGGTGGCTAACCTTTTTGTCGCCGTGTGTCAAAAGTGTGTGTGCGTGCACCAGTGCACACATTCATAATGCAATGTGTGCAACCCCTGCACGTCCCACATGCATGTGTGACCCCCCCCGTGCTTCACCTGCCCATACGCCTACTCACCCACCTGCAGAAGCATGTGTGTCTCCCATATACGCCCCCCATGCATATGCGGCAGGGACCTGAAAACCAGCTGGCCGGTGGGAGGTGCACACCAGTGGTGGGTTTCAAATTTTTTTAGAACCTCTTCTGTAGGTGTGGCCTGCTTTGTGGGAGTGGCTTGCCGGCCATGTAACTGGGTGGGCGTGGGCAACTTGTAAAATGTGGTGAAACTCACTTAACAACGTTCTTGCTTAGCAACTAAAATGTTGGCTCAGAAACTGGCATTGAAGTGTGCAAGTCTTAAAGCTGTCAAATTACAAGACCCTTGCACCCCTAACCCTTTAGGGAAAAAAAACCCAGGGGTGTTCAAACGTGACAGCTTTAAGGCTTTAAGGTTTAGATAGGACTCTTAGAGGTGGCAGGGCGATTGGTGAGCCAGCCAATCAGTGAGTGACAGGTGGGGCAAGCGTGGTGCAGACAGGCATGGGGAGGGAGCTGGAACTGGTTCTAAAAGGCACAGTAGATTTGTGGAACCTCTTCTAGAGAAGAGGTTAGAACTGGCAGGAACCTACCCCTGGTGCAAACCAGGGGTGGGTTTCAACCAGTTCGTGGCAGTCCCCGCGAACCGGTTGGTCGGCGAACCCGGAAGTAAGTAACTTCTGGGAACGGCGAAGGGCCCACCCGCCCGCCCACTCTCCTTACTGGTCTTTGAAGGCTTCTGTGCTTCCACGCAGGTGCATGGCACATACAGTGCCTGCGCGATTCTCCGCAAGCAGCTGGATGGCACATACAGCGCCTGCGCGATTCTCCGCGAGCAGCTGGAGCATCGCGCAGGCGCTAAGACACATGCGTGAACTGCACGCGTGCACGAGGATGCCGCTGGCCCCGTTCTAACCGAATCGGTTGGAACGGGATTAGCAACCCACCACTGGTGCACACGCATGTGCGGTGGAGCTGAGCTGGGGCAAGAGCTTGCATGCCTGCAGAGAGGGCTCTGTGTGCCACCTGTGTTGCGTGTGCCATAGGTTTGCCATCATGGCCCTATACCATTTCTTATAGGTGGTTGCCCAATCTTTTCTTACAAACTTCCAGCACCCACAACTCCTGAAGGCAAGCCATTCCACTGGTTATTTGCCCTCACTGTTAGGAAGTTTCTCCTTAATTCCGGGTTGCTTCTCTCTTTGGTTAGATTCCATCCGTTGTCTCTTGTGTTGCCTTCTGGTGCTTTGGGAAATAAGTTGAGCCCCCTCTTTCTTTGTGGCAGCCCCTCAAATACTGGAATGCTTCTATCATGTCCCCCTAGTCCTTCTTTGCTCTAGACTAGCCATATTCAGTTCCTGCAACCGTTCTTCACATATTTTAGTCTCCAAGCTTTTAATCATCCTAAGAGCCAAGGTGGCGCAGTGGTTAAATGCAGCACTGCAGGCTACTGCTAGATCAGCAGTTCAGCGGTTCAAATCTCACCGGCTCAGGGTTGACTCAGCCTTCCATCCTTCCGAGGTGGGTAAAATGAGGACCCAGATTGTTGGGGGGCAATATGCTGACTCTCTGTAAACCGCTTAGAGAGGGCTGAAAGCCCTATGAAGCGGTATATAAGTCTACTGCTATTGCTATTGCTAATTGCTCTTGTCTTCACTTCTTCCAAAGTCTCAACATCTTTTTTTTTAAATGTGGTGACCAAAACTGGATGCAGTACTCCAAGTGTGGCTGTACTAAGGATTTATAAATCAGTATTAATCCTTCGCATGATTTTGATTCTATGCCTCTGTTTACACAGCCAAGGATTGTATTAGCATTTTTGGCTGCTAGCGCATGTTTAAGTGATTGTCCATTAGGACTCCAAGGTATCTCTCACAGTTACTGTTTTTGAGCCAGGTTTCGCCTAATCTCTTCTTGTACCAAATTGATTAGTACTAATTAATTAATTTGTGATTGATTGATTTGTGCTAATTTGTACCAAAACCCTTGGGCTAGATTTCTAGTATTACATACTGTGATACTCTAAGAATCTCAGCATCTTGACTGCTCATAGGATAGGGTTAGTTCTTGCTGTAAATATCACTTGATTGGATTGGTGAGAATGCAGGTACCTTTGTCTATTTAAGGAAATATTGACATCCATTCGCAGCCACCTGTATCATTGCTGCTTCCCCTACACTGATAATTTGCATTTCCCTCATGTATGCTATGATGACAGATGCATTGATTTATTTATACTGCCCGAATCCATTTCCTACTGCAGAAAGCTCTCAAGGCAATTGACTAGCGAAAGTAATTTGAAATACACACAGCCTCATCTTTTCACATCCCTGTTCTGAAATCAAAGCTAAAATAATGAAATTAGTCAGCATTTTCTCGTTGTCTTATTAAAAATGTGCTGCCTTTCCATCTCTTCAAGGAGGGACCTAGAGAGAGAGAAAAGGGGAAGAGAAAAATGCCAGCAAATATATCTTCCTGTTTTATGCTTGATTAAACCAAACGGCAAGGGGGAGAGAAGAAGGAGATGAAATTAAATTACATTTGTATTTCATATTCTTCACTTGAGGTGAAATTGGTATTAATGCTGCAGTATCAAAAGAGAGGCCATTATTAACTCCCATTTCCTTGAAGATTTTTAGAGCTTTCCTTGCAAAAATACTGGAATTCTTACCATATGTAGAACAAAGAAAGCTCTTTTTTTGAGAATTTTGCAATCAAATGAGGACAATAAAGGAGAATATTTACATCTCAGGGTTGAAATGAGGGGTCCTTGGTGCTCTCTGAGCTTGGTTGTTTTCTTGCAGACATTTCACTAGCACTGATGATGTTACCTAGTTTGAGTAAGGGAAGATCTGCAAGAAAACAACCAAGCTCAGAGAGCGCCAAGGAGCCCTCAAGTGAGGACAGGTAAGGATATTTTGGCATGGTGGTAAGGCAACAGCAGAAGGGGGGGGGGTAAAATTAATTTTGGTCAACACTAAATTAGTGCTAGCTTTTTTCAGTGTTTAATTGTCTACTGTTTAATTCTATTGGTAAGGGACACTGTTTCATTTTTCTGAAACAGACAAAAATAAAATTTGGGTTCTAGCAAGACTAAACTTAGAATAGAATAAAATAGAATAGAATGGAATTCTTTATTGGCCAAGTGAGATTGGACACACAAGGAATTTGTCTTTGCAGTGCCGATGATTGCAGTAAATATAAAAAGACAAGATACATTCATCAAGAATCATAAGGCACAACACTTAATGATAGTCATTGGGTACAAATAAGCAATTAGGAAACAATATCAATATAAATCATAAGGATACAAGCCACAAAGTTAGTCATACAGTCATAAGTGGGAGGAGATGGGTGATAGGAACGATGAGAAGACTAAGAGTAATAGTAATGCAGCCTTAGTGAATTGTTTGACAGTGGTGAGGGAATTATTTGTTTAGTGTTCGGGGCGAAAAACTGTTCTTGTGTCTAGTTGTCTTGGTGTGTGCAGTACTCTATAACATCATTTTGAGGGTAGGAGTTGAAACAATTTATGTCCAGGATGCAAGGGGTCTGTAAACATTTTCACGCCCCCCTTTTTGACTCGTGCAGTGTACAGGTACTCACTGGAAGGCAGGTTGGCAGTTTTTTCTGCAGTTCTGATTCTCCTCTGAAGTCTGTGTCTGTCTTGTTGGGTTGCAGAGCCAAACCAGACAGTTATGGAGGTGCAGATGACAGACTCAATAATTCCTCCGTAGAACTGAATCAGCAGCTCCTTGGGCAGTTTGAACTTCCTGAGTTGGCGCAGAAAGAACATCCTTTATTGTGCTTTTTTGATGACGTTTTTGATGTAGGTGTCCATTTTAGATCTTGCGATATGTTAGAACCTGGAAATTTGAAGGTCTCTACTGTTGATACTGTGTTCTTTAAACAGAAAAATAGCAAACCATGATGTCCAAAGTGGTCTAAAAAGTGGAATGTGAGGAAGCCAAATGCCAGGTACGGTTTTAGAATTAGGAGACAAGTCAGAGGAAGAGAAGATACTCCAAATATTTCTCCCAGAATCTCAAGTCATTCTAGACAGAAATCAACCTATTCTCCAAAGCACTTGAGGGCATGACAAGAATTAATAGATGGAAACTTATCCAGGAGAGAAGCAACTTAGAATTAAGGAGAAATTTCTTGTCACTGAGAACAATCAATCAATGGAACTACTTGCCTCCAGAAGTTGCAGGTGCTCCATCACCAGAGGTTCTTCAGAAGAGATTGGACAGCAATTTGTCTGAAATGGTATAGATTAGACTAGAGTCTCCTGCTTAAGCAGGAGTTCTGAGTAGAAGACTTTCCAAGGTCCCTTCCAACTATGATTCTATAATTCTGTAACTTTCCTTTGAGGGGTTGACATCTCTTTTCTTTCTTATCTTTTGAGATTTGAAAATGTGCTTTTCTTCTCCCTTACTTTCACAACGAATGTTTGGCAAGTCAGGAAGCCTCACAGCACTGCCTTGTCAAACAGTGATGGTAAATGTAAAGAAAGAAGGCACGGCTAACAACTTAACATGGTTTTTCTAGAATTTGGTTCTTTCCTGCCCTGCGTTCATTCCACTTTGAGTGTTATCACCCCCAGCCCCCAACAAGCTGGACATAGCTGAAGCAGAGTGAATGTTCAACCACATCAATCATTCACAGATCCTGATATAGAGCAGAAATATGACACAGAAATTCACCATCTCCAAATGCCCTTTGGAGAAGGACTTCTCTGGGCAATGGATTAAATTGCCCAACAAACGTATCCCTGATTAAAATCTATCAGGCTCTTGCCACAACCTATCAGTTCTCCTTGACAATTTATTGAGTGTTCAACTGTTGGGTAACGAATCACGCAAACCCTGAAGCTCGGTCATTGCTCGGTCAAAAATGGGAGGAAATCCTGCATCCTTTCTCTGTAGCTTGGGAACATGCCAAAATCTGAATGTTTACTGTATTCTTGTCAATTGTCGTTGAGGTCACTTTGATGAAATTGCTAGCAAGTTTTGAAAACTATCTTGAGCTCCTGGATGAAAAGTTATAAATATAATATAGTATTTATTTTGCAGATGTCATTTCAGTCTGGGACATGGAGCAGATAAATGACCAGTAAATCTCTTAATAATTTATGTTAGCAGAATAACAAAGTTGGAAGGGACCTTAGAGGTCTTCTAGTCCTACTCCCTGCTCAGGAAGGAAATCCTATACCATTTCACATAAATGATTGTCCAATCTCTTTTTGAAAACCTCCAGTGATGGACCACCCATAACTTCTGAAGACAAGCTGTTCCAATGGTTAATTGTTACCAATTAACAATGTAGGAGTCCCTCAAATATTGGAACATTGCTATCGTATACCCCCTAGTTCTATTTTTCGAATCCCTAGCACCACATAATGGAGTGAGCTCCCGTTACTTGTCCCAGCTTCTGCCAACCTAGCAGTTCGAAAGCACGTAAAAATGCAAGTAGAAAAATAGGAACCACCTTTGGTGGGAGGGTAACAGCGTTCCATGCACCTTCAGCGTTTAGTCATGCCAGCCACATGACCACGGAGACATCTTCGGACAGCGCTGGCTCTTCGGTTTTGAAATGGAGATGAGCACCATTCATCCCTCTAGATTCGGAAATGACTAGCACATACATGCGAGGGGAATCTTTACCTTTACCTTATTAAAAGCAAAGTCAGGAAAGAAGATGAATATCAGATGAAATGCCACTGAGAGACAGAATTGCTGGAGATAGCAACTGTGGCGACAGAGATGTGGAGATACATAAACTACAAAGGGGGACAAGCGATAATTCTTCCTATTAACTATATGTAGAATTATTTCAGCAATCAGAACTTTGATTGCCACCTTTGTGTTGGCAGTTTACTATTATAGTGCTTGATTGGGGAGATGGGAGTGAAAAGATTCTGGCTAGTCATTGTTCTAAAATTGTCTCTCTTCCTCCTGTAATGAGTAGACATAAGGTTGGGTTTGTTAGATACATTGCAATGTCAAAAATTAATTACATCCATGACAGCAGTTATGTTACTTGACAAGACTCTTTCACTGCAGCTGCCTTTAGATTCTTTCTCTTTTAGTGGTTTCAGTATAATATAAACATGACCCTTTGAAATTGGCTAGGTTCCAGGAAATTGTTCTTTCAGAGCAGCAAATTTAGCCTCATTGTTTTTCCTTTTCCACATTTAATTTAAGATTCTTTTTTCTAGATCAGGGGTCTCCAAACTTGGCAACTTTGAGACTTGAGGACTTTGAAGTCACAATGGCATGGGAAAAAGTGACATGGCTTTTTCCCCCCACATAACCAGTGGTGGGATTCAGCTGGTTCACATCTATTCGGGAGAACCGATTGCTAACTTTCTAAGCAGTTCAGAGAACCGGTTGTTGGAAGAAATCTCCTATTGTTTTTCCCCACTTTCCAGGGCTAATCCTATAAGGAAGGCAGGCAGGAAACATTCTGGCGTTGTTTTCAGCCTAATCTTTATTGCCCTGCTTACAGAAACTGCCTCTCCGGTTAACCCTTTTTACACTGTAACAGCTAAGATGAAGCGCCCATCGACCTGAGTGATGTTGAGTTGGCCACGCCACACAGTCACATGGCCACTGAGCCTCGCCTACCCAGCTGGTAATTTGGGTAGAAAACCAGCTGTTAAATCATTAGAATCCCATCACTGCACATAACCATTGCAGCATCTTCATGGTCACATGATCAAAATTCAAATTCTTGGCAACTGACTCATATTTATGATGATTGTGGTTTCCCAGGGTTGTATGATCACCTTTTGTGACCTTCTGATTCATTTAACAACTATGTTCCTAAGTTAACAACTGCAGTGATTCACTTAACATCTGTTGCGAGAAATGTAATAAAATGGGGCAAAACTCACTTACCAACTTTCTCACTTAGCAATAGAAATGTTGGGCTCATTTTTTCCAGGGTCTGCAGGGGAAGCAAAAACCCTTCCACTATTTCTCCAGAAAGCAATGAGTGTACTACTACTTCTGGGAAATTATACCCATGGAAAATATTTTTTCTCTCATGATTTCCCTTGAGAATTAATGGAAGTATAGAAAAAACAGAGGAATTGCAGACCACTGGAGGAAATGTTGCATCATGAAAGAGAGGATAGTTAGCACTTGTTTCTTTCATCTTGGAATGAATGAATGAATCAACCAACCAACCAACCAATTGTAAAAATCTGAGAGATGGGAGACGAACTAACTTTCTCTGAGTATTGAGATATTGGCTTTATTTTTGTGTTGTGCTGTAGGTATGTTTTGATGTAATGTTAGATGCCCAGAGTTACTGTGTTGAGCTGGGTGACCACATAAATCAAGTAAATAAACAAACAAACATATACATGTTTGATTTTTGTTGTTTATTGGTCTTGTATGCCGCCCACTCCCGAAGGACTCCGGGCGGCTTACAATAAACAAGGAAAGGGGATAAATAGACAAAACAACACTTTAAAAATACACAACATTCACAGTTACCGTGGGGCTGGGTATTTCAAAAGCCCCCCGGCCTGCTGGAGCAGCCAGGACTTAGTGGCTTTGTGGAAGGCCGGGAGGGTAGTAAGGGTCCGGATCTCTACGGGGAGGTCGTTCCAAAGGGCTGGAGCTGCAACAGAGAAGGCTCTCCCCCGGGGAGTCGCCAGCCGACATTGGCTGGCAGATGGAATCCGGAGAAGACCTAGCCTGTGAGATCTGATCAGTCTATGGGAGGTAATTGGCAGGAGGCGGTCTCTCAGGTACCCAGGTCCAATGCCATGTAGGGCTTTATAGGTAACAACCAGCACCTTGAAGCGGGTCCGGAGACTAATGGGTAGCCAGTGCACCTCGCGGAGGATAGGTGTAACGTGGGTGTACCTGGGTGCACCCACAATCGCTCGCGCGGCTGCATTCTGGACTAGCTGAAGTCTTCGAACACTCTTCAAGGGCAGCCCCATGTAGAGCGCGTTACAGTAACATGCATTTCCATTAGGTGTATTCAAACAGAGAATGCTAACTCTTGGTGGCCAGATAGACTCAGATGGAGAAGATGATAGAGATGGATGGATGGATAACAGAAAAGATGGTCTTTAAGAAGCCACCTGCATTCCACATTTGACTTCTCTCTTCAGAGATGTCCAAACCTCTATGGCTATCCTTCCTGCTGAAAAGAGCTTGCTTCTGCCCTTAATAAATATCCCTATATTTTCTGTTCTTCACAGGAGAAAGCTATGTATGTTCATCAGACAACTTCTTTAAGAAAGTGGAGTATACCAAGAATGTCAACCCAAACTGGTCAGTCAATGTGAAAACCTCTGCCAACATGAAAGCTCCTCAGTCTCTGGCCAGTAGCAACAGTGCCCAGGCGAAGGAGAACAAGGATTTTGTGCGTCCCAAGTTGGTGACCATCATCCGGAGTGGAGTGAAGCCAAGGAAGGCGGTGCGCGTGCTCCTGAATAAGAAAACAGCTCATTCTTTTGAGCAGGTGCTCACTGACATTACCGAAGCCATAAAGCTGGAAACTGGAGTCGTTAAAAAGCTGTATACATTGGATGGGAAGCAGGTAAGGCCTTTAAACCTTCTGCTCAGCAGTGGGACAAACAAGGACATAGCAACCTTTTGGTAAATTGGTTCCAGTTATGGTCAAGCCATAAGCTTATGTGGAAGAGAATTGAATTCTTTATTGGCCAAGTGTGATTGGACACACAAGGAATTTGTCTTTGGTGTATATAGAATAGAATAGAGAGTAGAGTAGAGTAGAGTAGAGTAGAGTAGAGTAGAGTAGAGTAGAGTAGAGTAGAGTAGAGTTGAATGGAGAATAGAGTAGAATAGAATAGAATATAGAATAAAGTAGAGTAGAATAGAATAGAAAAGAATGGGAGTAGGAGTAGGAGTAGGAATAGAATATAAAGTAGAGTAGAGTAGAATAGAAATGAATAGGAATAGGAATAGAATATAGAGTAAAATAGAGTAGAGTAGAGTAGAATAGAATAGAGAATAGAGTAGAGTAGAATAGAATATAGAATAAAGTAGAGTAGAATAGAATAGAATAGAGTAGGAGTAGGAATAGAATACAGAATAAAGTAGAGTAGAATAGAATAGAATAGAGTAGGAGTAGGAGTAGGAATAGAATACAGAGTAAAGTAGAGTAGAATAGAATAGGAATAGAATATAGAGTAGAATAGAGTAGAATAGAATATAGAATAAAGTAGAGTAGAATAGAATAGAATAGAGTAGGAGTAGGAATAGGAATAGAATACAGAGTAAAGTAGAGTAGAATAGAATAGGAATAGGAATAGAATATAGAGTAAAGTAGAGCAGAACAGAACAGAACAGAATAGAATAGAATAGAATTCTTTATGGCCCAAATGTGACTGGACACACAAGGAATTTATCCTTGGTGCATGAGCTCTCAGTGTACATAAAAAGACAAGATACATTCATCAAGAATCATAAGGTACAACACTTAATGATAGTCACAGGGTACAAATAAGCAATCAGGAAACAATCAATATCAATATACATTGTAAGGATACAAGCAACAAAGTTACAGTCATGCAATCATAAGTGGGAGGAGATGGGTGATAGGAACAATGAGAAGAGTAATAGTAATTGTAATGCAGCCTTAGTGAATAGCTTGACAGTGGTGAGGGAATTAGTTGTTTAACAGAATTAAGCAAACAAAAACATAGCCATAAACACATAAAAAGAGTACATATAAATGGGGACAGTAGGACAGGGATGGTAGGCACGCTGGTGCGCTTATGCACGCCCCCTTAGGGACCTCTTAAGAAATATGTAAGGTCCATGGTAGACAGCTTAAGGTAAAAGGTATGGGGGTTAGAGGAACCAACAACAGGATCAAGTAGGGAGTTCCACTCATTTACTATTCTATTGCTGAAATAGTTTTTCCTGCAATCAAGTTTGTATCTAGTGATAGCCCTTGTGTTATTTCAGTTGAAGTAAAAGTAGTCATTAACAGGTAAGACGTCATGGCAGATTATCTTGTGCATTAAACTCAGGTCGGAATGTAGACGGCATAGTTCAAGGTTATCCAGGCCTAAAATTTCAAAATTCCTGGTGATATACGGAATTTTATTACGAGCACAGGAGTTGAGTACTCTTCTTGTAAAATACAGTACCTCTGGACCCTCTCTAATGTTTTGATGGAATTGTAGAGCATTTCACCAAGGCAGCCAACTTGGATCAAAAGATGAAAAAAAATGCTTCAACGTAGTGGTTCATAGGCTGAAATTTTTGAATCCACCTAATCTTAATCTGGAGTCTAGAATCCAGAAACTAGACTTCTTAAATTCATATGGTCCTTTCAGGAGAGTCTTTTTCTTCTTTTGTGTCTCTTAACAAAATTTGATTTCTTACTCTGACTGATAGAGGTCTTGTATTGGCCAACTGATTTGGGTCATTTGAAATGTCTATAATTCAGATTAGCTTCTCTTGAGTTGTGTATGAGATTACATTTAGACTAATGTGATCTATTGTGAACCTGGACATCATGTTAGTAAATCGTGGGTTATGATTTAACATGATCTGTGGGGAAGTACCTTCTATGACTTATTCTAAAACCATAAAATCACCCAGAACTTCCTCCTGCATTATTATAAATGCACTGGGAAATAAGTAACATTTGCGCATTGATTCAAACTATTCATTTAAACGTAAAGAAGAAGGGAAGGAAATATCATTCCATATATATATATATGTGTGTGTGTGTGTGTGTGTGTGTGTGTGTGTGTGTTATATTTGTGCTGATAAATAAATAAAGGGAGACTAGTATAGATCTATTTCAAGCTATTTAGCTCTCATCAGCTAGGCATACCCTTACTGGGATTCGAACCTGTGCTGTGTTGCGTCTTAGGCAGATGTGTTAACCACTCAGCCACAGAGTTCGACTCCTTATCAGCCAAGCCAGGGTGAAAGGTATCTATTTAGAGTTACAACCCCCGGTATGCCCAAATATTTATCAGCACAAATATAACACAAATGTAACATAAAGGCAACAGTAAAAATATTGGGTTTCTGTCTGGATGGTCTCTTGTGACGAGCCGATGGACAGAGAATGGAAGTAGTGATCTTCCTCCCATATTTGAGCATACCGGGGGTTGTAACTATAAATAAATAAATAAATAAATAAATAAATAAATAAATAAATAAATAAATAAATAAATAAATAAATAAATAAATAAATAAATAAAGTCATTTCAATATTTTTAGGTACTGCAAAACTTAAATCTATTTTAAGGGGGGGAACAGCACTGAAACAATACTATGTATAAATAAAAAGAAAGAGAGGGAGGAAAGGGCAGCTTGTAAATATGTAATTATAACCTAAATAATTCAAGAATGTTGAGCCAAATTGCTTGAAAATCCTCTCTCCTGTCTCTCTGCTGAAAACCTGCCCGTTCACCCAAGGAATGATGCCTTCAACTTAATCAAACGTGGGGGTAATTCATTAAATAATTCAAAAGCCAAGGTGTCCTTATTCAAATCCATGTACTCCCAAATTTGAAACTGTAATCCTTTTTCCTGCCCTTTACAATCAATATATCTTTTACCCTTGTTTTCTCTGATGTCCGTTTTTTTTATACAAGAAGCCATGATGTCTAAATGAATGTCCAATGAAGCTCAAAATTAGCCTGCTAAAGTGTCCACCATCTGCTCCCCGATTTGTCATACCAGGGGCAGCAGGAACTAAATTGTCACTACAGTTTGCATCACGGAGAGAAGGGCAGCCAATGTTCAGAGAATAGCAGGTGCAAAATGGCTGGGATTCTAATCACTAGGAATATTCCTCAAAAGACAGCTCTGTGCAAGCAGTTTTTTTTTTTTTTTTTTAGAGTTTGGTCTCTCAACACTTAACGACAGTGAGCTTGTCAGCTGGAAAGCTGGCAGCCTAGGTTCGAGGCTCCAGCACTGCATAACAGGGTGAGCTCCCGTTCCTTGCTCCAGCTCCTGCTCACTTGGCAGTTTGAAAGCAAGCCTATGCGAGTAGATTAATAAGTACCATTTTGCTGAGAATGGAACAGCATTCTGTGTGCCTCGGCATATATACACTGCAGTCATAAGTGGGAGGAGATGGGTGATAGGAACAATGAGAAGACTAAGAGTAATCGTAATGCAGCCTTAGTGAATAGTTTGACAGTGGTGAGGGAATTATTTATTTAGCGGAGTGATGGTGTTCAGAAAAAAACCTGTTCTTGTGTCTAGTTGTCTTGCTTTGCAGTGCCCTATAGCATCATTTTGAGGGTAGGAGTTGAAACAATTTATGTCCAGGATGTGAGGGGTCTGTAAATATTTTCACAGCCCTCTTTTTGACTCCTACGCAGTGTACAGGTCTTCAATGGAAGGCAGGTTGGCAGTAACTGTTTTTTCTACAGTTCTGCAGTTCTGTTTGTTCTGCAGAGACTGTCCTCTGAAGTCTCTTGTGAGAAGGAGTGGGAAGGGAAGGGAAAGAGAAGGGAAGGGACACCAGGTTGGAATAGCTGAAGAGTGCTGAAGAAATCCCAACAAATGACAAACAAAACATTTTTTGGTCATTTCCTGGTTTGCTTAAGGGATTACCTTAAATATTTTGGATCAATGAACAATGTGAAGGTTTTAAAGCATCATGGGAAAAGTGTTAAAACAGAGATGATGGGGAAATAAAAATGAAGACTGCTCAGGGGGAGCATTAAATACTGATTGTGTGTGTGAGGAAAACTGGGGGAGGGAAGACACCTCAGAAGGTTTGAAATCCTGAGGTAAAACAGAACTGAGCTTCCACATAAATGAACTCTGCGTCAAAATGTTGTTTATTGCACTATTTCATGTCAGTCAATACTAAAAGATTCCTAACCAGGGGCAAGAGGAGAAAGAGAATAGATGGCTGACGCATTTCACATCTGCTTCATTGAGAAATAACCTGTGGCTTGAAATGTCAAACATACTCGCAGAAGAGTTTGCACATCAGAGCACTTATTTATAGCACATGGCAGCTCCTAAAATATACTGGCAAGGATCAGAAATTAATGAGTCACAAGGGCTCCTTTAAATATCTGCACACAGGTCACAAAGAGTTGTGTGTGAGTATTGCTGTTTTAAACCAAGAATGTTGAAAATGGCCAACGTAACAAAGGCACTTCGGTTGATGTTGTATTTTGACCATAGAGATTATGTGACAGGCATTTTTTGAGTTACAACAAATATTTATCAGGAAAATAAAGGTAAACATTTAAATAATATCACAAAGGTTGGGCATTTCATGCCCTCCCAAATAAGCACTGAAGTGACACCCCAGTCCTGATAAAGCTGTTTGTTTCCATGTTGAGTTCAGAATAGACGGAATCATAAGCAATCTGTTTTCTTCTCCATGTTGAGACAGAGATTTGACTAAAATGTTAGAATATTCATGACTAGGAGAGACATGGGAACAAGGTCAGCCAATGAATTGGCATAGCAACAAAGTCAGCCAATGGGAGCTTAACCAGATCTGAGTCTGTGCAGAGAATTGAAACAGAAACCTAAGTAGTCTGCTGCTCTGAGAAGTAAACTAGCAGTCTGCCTGGGCTTGTCTGCTGAAGTGAAACTAACTGCTTGTGTTTGCCTTCCCCTGCCACACCCACCAAGCCATGCCCACAGATCTGGTAGTAAAAAAAATTGAATCCCTGCACTGTTCCTCTGATCATCTAAGAAGAGTATTGATCATAGGTAGAAAAATAACAGTAGTGCAACTTCAATCGCATTGCATCACTCTCATGTCAGACACACCAAGGCATTTCTAGGTTGAAAGGATTAGTTAGTGGCATCACTGTTGCTTGGGGGACACCCAGTTGGGAGCTCCTTTCATGTCCTTGGCAGGAGTGAAGGATGGGAGCTCACCTTGCCTCACAGAAGCACTTGGGTCTCAAACATTGACTCGCTAACCTCCAACCCAGCATCCTAACCAAGTGAGTCACCATGCTCTACATGAACTTCAACAATAAGCCAATATTTACTTACCTAAACAAATAAACAGAAGGACCACAGACAAGCAAAAAAGCAGCAGGAGCAGGAGCGACCTCCGACTTTCTGTTGGCTTCCCCAATGACTTTGCCTCTACCCAGAGAACATTGGAAATCAAAATCACGTGGTCACAGAGATACCACAAGAGTCACAACTCTGCGAATAAAACTGATCTGAAGATCCTTGAAATTTCAATTCCATACCTCTAATAGGCCCTGGATTTGTTTATGCATTTTTAAGTTAGCAGGTTTTAGGTATCTTAATTCAAAAATTGTTGCAATGCAATGCACCATTTGGGCTAACATGAGGGTACAAACAGACAAACAAAATGGCAGCTTTAGTAGTGTATAGATATTTTGTCAGTGAACTCCTCCTCACTCCTGCCAAAATTCCATTTTCTTTAAGCAGAAATGTAAAATAAATTCTGCATGTGGATAAGGCAACACAGGAAATGGGACACTAATCCTTGCTTCAGTTTGAATCAACTCAAGAAATAAGCAAAACGACATCTCCAGAAACTGCTAAAAGCAAAATTCCAAACTGTTCTTATTTTAGAAGTTGCCTCTTCTTTGACTCAAATGTTATATCTCCCTGAAGCCCAAAACCAGAGGCTTTAGCTCGGGCAGCTTCTCTATGCTGCAGATTCTGCTTTTCAGTCCGAAAAAACCAAGGAAAGATAATTTTCACCCTAATTCAAAAGTTAAGACTAAAAAAAGCAAAGAGCGTAATTTAATCACTGTTTCTCCCTAAGCTGTAACAAAAATGTCCTTGCTCCAATTCAAAACCAACAGAAAGGAGGGTGGATGCTTATATCTTACTTTGTCCTTGTCATTAGCTCTTATTCTATGAATTTGTTTGGTTTTATATATATTTTTTAAAAATCTGAATGGTTCCTAGGAACAGGAAGTACAAAGCAATTAAGGCACCTTTGGGATTTGCTAAGCCAGGATCAAGGGTGGGCTGCTGGGAATTCTCAGGATCAGGAAAACCTCTAGCTAAGATTCTGTGCAGTTTAGAGAACCCCCAAATCCCACTCCTGGCTGCGCCCACCTCACCCCTCCCAGGAATCTCCATACAGCTGGAATGCAGGAAAGTGCAGGGCATTCACTGAAGCTTGAGGAGGGTGAAAAATGGGCCTATTGGAAGTTCGGGAAGGCCGGAAATAGGTTTGTTTGGGAGAACCTCTAGCTAAGATTCTGTGCAGTTTGGAGAACACCCAAATCCCACTCCTGGCTGGCCCTGCCCACCCTGTCTCACTCCTCCTAGGAGTCCCCACGCGGTCCGTTTGGGATGCAGGTAAGTGCAGGGCACACATGGAGGCTCGGGGAGGGCGAAAAACGGGCCTACCAGAAGTTTGCGTATCTGGCCTCCAGAGGGTCTCCAGAGCCTGGGAAGGCTGTTTTCACCCTCCCAAGGCTCAACGAAAGCCTCTGTAGCCTGGGAGGGCAAAAACACCCCCTCATCATGTTGCAGGAGGCCGACTAGGCCACTCTCACCCAGCAAGCGGGCAGAGAACCCCTTGCTAAAAGTTTTGAAGCCCACCCCTGCTTGCTCCCGCAGAATTCCCCAGACAGCATTCCCAGAACTCTGAGGAATTCTGAGAGTTAGGGTTAGCATATACATGTTTGTGATACATGTATACAGGGTAATACAGTATATGATAAAATATTATATAAAACCATTATAAAATCTCCATAATATGGCCTCATAGAGTTGCAATAGAATAGATGTTATAGTTAATATCGTATAGTTAACATATTATAGTTAATTATAACCTCATGCTCCTTAGCAGCATCTCATCAGTCTATCTTCCAAGGTCTTTTCCACATGCCATTGCACATGTGCTCTGCTTTTTGACATTAATATGCTCTTTCATTTTTCCTCTCTCTTTTTCATTGTTGTTTGGGGCTTTGCATTAGAGCCTTTGTAATCATCAGAGACTGTCTTTCCCTCTCTGGTTTCTTGTTATATTTTGTAAGTTATAAAGAGAAAAAGAAATGAAAGAAACCTGCAGGCTACCTCAGCTGACTGCTTGCTGCAGTTCAGCAGTTCAAATCTCACCGGCTCAAGGTTGACTCAGCCTTCCATCCTTCTGAGGTGGTTAAATGATAGCAAAGAGGTATAGAATGCTTTCTTAAGTGCCATCTAGCAAACTTCCAGATATTTTCAGTCCAGATCCAATTGTTTGTTGCTGCATTGAGTGAGCTACATAAACTTGGAGACATGGCAATTAGGAGGCTTTATTGTTGGCAACTCAAAAAAGGCTTGAGTATCCTATACTCAAGTGGCTCAGTGGCTAAGACGCTGAGCTTGTCGATCAGAAAGGTCGGCAGTTCAGTGGTTCGAATCCCTAGCGCTGCATAATGGAGTGAGCTCCCATTACTTGTCCCAGCTTCTGCCAACCTAGCAGTTTGAAAGCACGTAAAAATGCAAGTAGAAAAATAGGGACCACCTTTGGTGGGACGGTAACAGCATTCCGTGCGCCTTCAACGTTGAGTCATGCCAGCCACATGACCATGGAGACGTCTTCGGACAGCACTGGCTCTTTGGCTTTGAAATGGAGATGAGCACCGCCCTCTAGAGTTGGGAACGACTAATACATATGTGCGAGAGGAACCTTTGCCTTTACCTTTATCCCATATTAACAACTTAATGTCTAAATATATTAAAGAACACAATGAATATTTCTTATAAATTTAAGCTGAGATGCATTTAACAAAAGATGTTTTCTGATATTTATATGACAGCTTAGATTCAGTTTCTAAAAGGTTTTATCTCATAAATCCATTAAATTGGAAGTGATGGTTTGGGATTATCTCACCACTGCTAAAGTTTATTTTCATATCTTTAAGTTGGTTACTATGGTGTTACAAAAATAAATGTACATTAAAAATGTGTTTACATATCTCTGTTTTATATCCCAAAGTTGGAATTTATCATTACATGAATAATTATAGCTGTGTCACGCCCCACTCCACTCCATAATTAGGAAAGAAGGCTAAGAGACTCCATGGGTTGGAAATCCAAAGTACTTTTACTAATTATAAATGGTAAGTGAGCAGTAGTGAAGCAAAATCTGAATAATATGGCGCGAAAGCAATTGATATATAGGAAAGCCCGTTCCCCTCCCCTTAGGATCAAAGCTCCAGTCCAATCATAAGTCCTTCAAATGTCAGGTGTGAGATAACTTCAAAAAGACAGGCCGAAGATGGAATGTGTAGGCCGTTGATGCAGGCGGGAAACACGTACGCATGCGCAATCCCAACGACTGGTACATCCTAGAACATTCCTCCAGCATTCCTCCAGCACATCAATTAAATCCCTCCCACATACACGCCCCCCCCTTCCCGTTTCATGGCAGCTGAAGCAACAGCAAAGCAGAAGCTGACATCCGGCCGTCCCCCGGAAAAAGGCTGTCAGGCCTGGAAGAAAAAAAACAAACAAAACAGACAAATAACAAAACAAATGAAAGAGGGAGGGGAGAAGAGTCAAGGCTTGTCGGGATAAGAAGCATAAAATTTCTGGAGTAAGCGGGGGGCCCGAACGTGGGACTTATCAACCCATTCCGTGTGGGAGGGGGGAAAATGTTTCCAAGCCACAAGGTATTGGATGCGATTACGGTGCCTACGGGAATCAAGAATGTCACGAACTTCAAAATGATGTTCTCCATCAATAAGTAACGGAGCAGGTGGAGGGTCATCGGTGGGCCGTAGGTGGGACACCCGAACTGGTTTGATGAGGTTGATGTGGAACACTGGGTGGATACGGTTGAGATGCTTGGGTAATTGCAAACGAACAGAAACAGGATTGATAATTTTCACAATGGGGAAAGGGCCAACATACTTGGGTCCCAATTTCTTAGATTTTTGTGTAGTATGCAAGAATTTCGTGGACAAAAACACTAAATCTCCAACGTGGTACTCATAGGGCTGAGAGCGTTTCTTATCAGCATGCTTCTTATGAGCCTTATGGGCAGCGTCCAAGGTGGAAAGAGTCAGGGGCCAAAGGCGACTGAGACGTTCACTCCAGTCTGCAACGGAAGGAACCTGAGGCTGGGCCGTAGGCAGTTCGGGAATAGGAACAAAATCCTGGCCGTAAAGGACCCGGAAAGGGGTGAAACCCGTGCTGGAGTGCACCGAATTGTTATAGGCTACTTCAGCATGTGGTAACAAGTCAACCCAATCGTCCTGTTGATAATTGATGAAACAACGTAAATATTGTTCAAGGACGGAATTAGTACGTTCACAGCCGCCATTAGTCTGAGGATGGTAGGCGGAGCTAAGGCCTTGGGCGGAACCAATGCGAGCGAGGAACTCCTTCCAAAATTTAGATGTGAATTGGACTCCGCGATCGGAGATAATACGGTCGGGAACCCCATGTAATCGGTAGATGTGGGAAAGGAATAGTTTAGCCAACGCCTTAGCGGAAGGAATTTTGTGGCAAGGCACGAAATGAACTTGCTTGGAAAACAAATCAGTGACCACCCAGATGACGGTGTGCCCCTGGCTCTCGGGAAGCTCAACAATAAAGTCCATAGAAATCTCCTTCCAAGGGGCAACCGGGCGGGCGACGGACTGTAGAAGTCCCTGCGGTTTTCCCGGCGGCTTTTTGGCGGTAGCGCAAACCGGGCAACTGGCCACATAAAGTTCAATGTCCTTTTTTAAAGAGGGCCACCAGAATTGTCTCTTTACGAGGTGCAAAGTTTTTACGAACCCAAAATGACCCGCCATCCTGGAGTCATGAGCGCGACGAAGGACGACAAGTCGTAGGGAAGCGGGGATGTATAATTTAGCACCAATCCACGGTAGATCGTCCCTCATGGTGCACTCGTCGCGATGGGCCAGGAACCAGTCGTCTTGAGGAAGAGCCGCTTTGAGGTCAGAAAGTAGATCGTGAGGCACTTCCTTTTGAGCTTTGGTCTGTTGACGTGTGAGTACCGGAGCTGCCAAGAGCGGTTGGACGATACTCAGTTTGGAACAATTATACTGAGGGAGCCGGGACAAAGCATCGGCCATGAAGTTCTTCCCGCCCGGGATATACTTTAGAGTGAAATTGAAACGGTTAAAATATTGTGCCCAACGCATCTGTTTGGGGGAGAGGCGACGAGGTGTGCGCAACGCTTCCAAGTTCTTGTGGTCAGTCCACACCTCAAATGGGTGTTTAGAGCCTTCGAGGAAATGGCGCCAAGTAGCGAGGGCCCAACGGACCGCAAAAGCCTCTTTCTCCCAAACCGCCCAGCGCCGCTCCGTGTCAGTGAGTTTACGTGAGGTGTATGTGCAAGGCTGTAAGTTACCTTGGTCATTGGCTTGTAGCAGAACGGCCCCAACGGCGACATCACTGGCATCAGCTTGGACGACGAACGGCTGGTTGAGATCAGGATGTTTAAGAACTGGTTCAGCGGCAAAAAGGCGTTTAAGCTTTTCGAATGCCGCCTGGCATTCCATGGTCCAGTCCAAAGGCTTATTGGGTTTAGGCTTCGGATCGCCTTTAGTCTTGAGCAAATTAGTAATAGGGAGAGCAATGTTGGCAAAAGAGGGAATAAATTGACGGTAGAAATTAGCGAAACCCAAAAATTTTTGCAGTTGTTTACGAGTTTTGGGTGCGTCCCATTCAGTGACCGCCTTCACTTTTTCAGGGTCCATTTCAACGCCATCAGAGGAGATACGGTAGCCCAGATAGTCAATAGTCGTTTGGTGAAACTCGCACTTAGACAATTTGGCATACAGGTTGGCAGCACGGAGTTTTTTCAAAACAGTGCGCACCAGATTGACGTGGTGGTCGTAAGAGCGGGTATAAATGAGGATATCGTCCAGATATACGATAACGCCCTTATAGAGATGATCGTGCAGGATCTCATTAATAAATTGCATGAACACAGCAGGAGCCCCCTGTAGGCCAAAAGGCATAACTCGGAACTGGAAACAACCAAGAGGGCAGTTGAATGCGGTCTTCCATTCGTCCCCTTCCTTAATGCGTACTCTATAGTAAGCTTCCCGCAGGTCCAATTTTGTGAAGATGCGGCCCTTCCCCAGTTGCGCCAACAAGTCCCTCATCAATGGGAGTGGGTAGAGGTTTTGAGTACAGATCGCGTTAAGGTTGCGAAAATCACAGCATAAACGAAGAGACCCATCTTTCTTTTCACGAAACAGTACAGGGGCAGCCACTTTGGGTCGGGCCGGTTCAATGAAACCACGTTTCAAATTTTTGTCAATGAAAGAACGCATCTCCTCCATTTCCCTGGGTGACATGGAGTAAATGCGGGGTTTTGGGAGTTTGACCCCCGGCAAAATGTCAATGGAGCAATCAGTAGGCCTGTGGGGGGGGTAGAATGTCCGAAGATTGCTCGCTGAAGACATCCTTAAGATCCAAATATTCTTTCGGGATTTTGTCCTCTCCTGCAATCCTCTCCTGCCCTCTAGCGGCGACTTCAGGAACGTTAGTGACTTCAGGTTGGTCCGGAGAGCCCTCCCCCACTGGAGGCACCTTCGAGCGAACACGCAAGCGGCCTGTCCGCCAATTTATGTGAGGGTTCCACTTCCGGAGCCATGGGATGCCCAAAATGAGTGGCCTGTCCATGCCAGGCGCGACCACAAAAGAGATTAATTCAGTATGGGTACCCATTTTCATTTCCAAAGGCTCAGTAAAAAAATGGGCGCCCCCCCCCCCCCGCAATCGATCCATCTATTTGGCAAAACACAATCGGGGTTTTCAAAGTGCGCAATTTGATGCCCAATTTTTCTACCATGGCTGGATTGATCATGGATCGGGAACAGCCGGAATCAAGTAAAGCTAGGAGGGTGGCAGGGGTCCCTTCAGGAGGGACTTTCAATTCAATAGGGATTAGAAGGGGCCCCTTGTTTGAACTCACCCAGCGAGGCGATGTGTCGTCATCAGAGTCCTCAGAAGAAGAGGAGTTAGCATCTGCGTCATCCTTTAATGGTTGGGCAAAAGGAGGGGGGTTGGTTTCCCCAGCGAACGCCGTTTCCTTCTTCTTCTTTTCAGAGCCTCTGGCAGGCTTTTCCTCACGTCTGGGAGGGGGTTGGGCAGAGAGGGGCAATTTAGCCCGGCATTCGGGGGCGGTGTGCCCAAGCTTGCCACAGCGAAAGCATGTTAAAGGTCGGGAGGAGCCAGAAGGGGGCCCCCTCGTGTCGCCTCGTCGTTTGGAAAACGATTGAGTAGTAGGAGGGGGGAGGGACCTGGCAGCCCTCTCTTTCCGCTTCCTTCTTTCTTCTGTGGCATAACGCAGACGGATCAAGTCAAGCTCGGCGTCTGCAGCATGCTCAAACCAAGTGATTAAACGTCTTGGCAGGTTACGATTGACACATTGTTGATAAATGTCGGCGTTCAACCCTTCAGCAAATCTGTCCAGAAGCGCATCCTCCCCCCAGCCTCTCATGTATTGGGAAAGACACTGAAATTCCTGGATGTATTGGGCGACAGGTCTATCGTCTTGGTCGAAGGTTAAAAACTTCAATTTGTTCCGCTTCTCAGTTAACGGGTCATCAAAACGTTGGCGGAAAGCCTCCATAAAACGGTTGAAATTCCCCAAGAGGGGAGAGCCAGACATGTGCAAAGCAGTCGACCATGTAGCCGCCTCACCATCCAAAGATAAAAGAATCATTCTGACCCTTAAAGTGTCAGATTCAAAGTCCCGGCCATAAATTTCCATGTAGTTAAACACCTGCATAAGAAAGGAGGGAAGGCTAGTAGAATCCCCCTTAAAACGTACAGGCAAGGGAGGGATTTTAGCCATTCGATGTCTTCGGGGGGGAGGCTGGGGGGGAGGTCCTCTTTGATCAGCAAAACCTCTAGCCGCAGGGGGAGACACGGGCCGAGGGGGGGGTGGGGGAGAATCCTGGCGTGGGTAACGTTGCCAATTTCTCCAGTCTCTTTCCTCCTCCCCCCTTCTCGTTTCCAAAAATGTTTGACCCCAAGAATCAGGTAATTCACTCCGATGGGGTTTTCTCATCGGCCCCTGGTGCTGATAGCTTCTCCATTCTCCTTCATCGCCCCCTCTTCTTTCCCCACAGTACCTTTGGCTCCAATAGTCAGGGAACTCACTCGCCTGAGGTTTTCTCACGGCACCTGGCTCCAGCGAAGTTTGTTGAGGTGGTCTTTGGGTGAGCCCAGCATTCCAGCTTGTCTCTATTTCTCTTTGCCCCACTGAAGTTGACCAGCGGGGTGGGGGGGAAGGTTCAGGCTGACTGGAAATTTGCAGTTGAAATAAATCTTCGTGCAAAGGTCGGTCAGACGGGCTGGGCTGGTGTAAAGAAAGGTCGGGAGGTCCTAGTTCACTAGAATCCGCCCCTCCAACGGCGCCCTCTTCTTCTCTGGTCGGAGAAGACATTATTTCCCTTCTCGGTAGACGTAAATCTCCTGGAAAGGGATATATTCAGATTTTGCTTCTTGTCACGCCCCACTCCACTCCATAATTAGGAAAGAAGGCTAAGAGACTCCATGGGTTGGAAATCCAAAGTACTTTTACTAATTATAAATGGTAAGTGAGCAATAGTGAAGCAAAATCTGAATAATATGGCGCGAAAGCAATTGATATATAGGAAAGCCCGTTCCCCTCCCCTTAGGATCAAAGCTCCAGTCCAATCATAAGTCCTTCAAATGTCAGGTGTGAGATAACTTCAAAAAGACAGGCCGAAGATGGAATGTGTAGGCCGTTGATGCAGGCGGGAAACACGTACGCATGCGCAATCCCAACGACTGGTACATCCTAGAACATTCCTCCAGCATTCCTCCAGCACATCAATTAAATCCCTCCCACATACACGCCCCCCCCTTCCCGTTTCATGGCAGCTGAAGCAACAGCAAAGCAGAAGCTGACAGGCTGCCAGGGGCAAAATAAATTATTTTTCAGGATTGTAAAGTCCCACAGGCAATCTCATACCATCCATGTATTTGTTTTATATTCTTAAACTTGGCTCTTTTATTAATTAAATGGAAAGATTTATCAATATTACTGTGTTTCCCCAAAAATAAGACAGGGTCTTATTTTCTTTTGACCCCCGAAATAAGAACTTGGCCTTATTTTTGGGGAGGTCTTATTATTTTTGAGGTGCTGAAGGCGGTGAGCATAGTCACTACACGGCTGCTGCTTTGTTGCAATATTTTCAGGGAGGGCTTATTTTCAGGGGAGGGATTATTTTAGCGCATGCGTTCAAAAGCCCGATTGGGCTTATTATCTGGGGAGGTCTTATTTTGGGGAAAATATGGTATTTCATATAGTCATGACATATGCAAAAATTAGGCTGAATCATTTTCTATATATGCCATGTTTTGTTGGTTACTGTTTCCTAGTTTCCCCCCCATCTCAATTTTCTCCCTCTCTCCCTGTCTCTTTCTCTCTTTGTGGAAATTTCAGCTTGATTGTTTGTTTGTGGATGTTTCATTACCCACCTACATAACATCATCAATGTGCATGGGTGTGAGGTTTGCTGCCTGTTTAAATATAATGGCTTGCCCTACCACTGTTGGGGATATGGCTCCCTTCTTGGTGGTCCTTGATTAGAATATTGTTTTCTGCTTGATTGTTTATCTGGCACTAATCCCTGCTTATCTACTCTTCTTGTTTCCTTGTTAGGTTCTTTATTGTTTCTTTTGAATGGTGTGAAAATGGGGCTTATCCCTGATTTGTCTGAATGCCAACCTTCCAGTCATTCTCCAGCATTTGGGGATGTGACTTGCTCTAAGATGCTAATAGTTTCCCAGTTTGAAACTGTGGTTGAGCCTGTGAAATAAAATGATTGAACGTTTTAAAAATGAAAAACAGCGGGCAGCAGAATGATACAAAAGGGGTTGTGACACATCACATAGATAGATGGATCTCTGAATTTCCATTCTTGCTCAGGTTGTAAAGGATTTGGGCGGGGGCCTATGTTAGAAGTTCCAATGGTGTTTTCCCTGTCCCAATAATCCATGAGGGAGGGCATCATTATAAAAAGCCTGGAATCAAATTTTCATCCCTGGAGTTTATGACCCCCGTGGTGAATGATTATAAGCCACTGCTAAAGAAAAAATATCAGTAAGAATGCAGGGCAGTGATAGTGAACCTTTCCGGCACTGAGTGCCCAGATCAGAATGTGCATGCATGCACATACACCAGAGCTCCGGAAGCCTGAAGACCAGTTGGCTGGCACGTGCATGCCTGTTTTTTGGCTGTTTTTTGGGCTGTTTTCAGGCCATTTTTGGTCCAGAAAACAGCCTGAAATCAGCCTGGAAAATGCCCTAAAAATGCTCAGGATTTTGGGCATTTTTCGAGCCATTTTAAGGCTGTTTTCCGGCACTCTGGTGCCTGCGAAGACATGCATTCAGGAAACGAGAAGAGTAGCTGGTGATGGCATGCGTGCCCACAGAGAGGACATTAAATATAGGATGTCAGCATTATAAGAATGAAATTATTTGGCTTTTCATCCAGCTTTAAAGTATAAGATGTACAGTAATTGCGACCTACATCAAGGTATTAGGGGAGATGGACTAAGCAGATTTAGCAAAAGTTAAAATACCTAAAAAGTAAGGAGAAAAAAAGAGAGAAAGAAAAAGAAAGAGGAAGAAAAAGAGAGACAAAGTGAAAAAGAGAGAGATAAGGAAGGAAGGAAGGAAGGAAGGAAGGAAGGAAGGAAGGAAGGAAGGAAGGAAGGAAAGAAAGAAAATTATAAAGGACTATTGGTTTGTGACTCCTGCCTTTTTGTACATTTGCTAATCAGACAGCAAGTAGATATAGATAGATAGGTAAGTAGGTATAGATGATATAGATAGAGATAGAGAGGTCTTATTATTTCTGAGGTGTAGGAGGTGGCGAGCATGGTCACCTCATGCCTGCTCCTATGTTTCATGTTGCTGGACCTGCCACTCTTTTTGCGGCAGCCATTGGCATGACAGAAGGGGCTCAGCAGCTAGGCTTGTGGAGAGGCCATTAGGTAAGGGCGTATGAGGTGCATGGGACATGTTCCCACCTCCCCCCCCTCTTCCAACCTCGCCTCTTCACCTCGTATTGTTTGAGCAGCAAGCAACCAGAGGAAATGGTGGGGACTGGCTGTGCATGCATTTATATATTTTTGGCGAGGGCTTATATTCGGGGGAGGGCTTATTTTAGTGCATGATAAATAATATATATATGATGCAACATGATGCATTATATGTATGAGAACCATTATTTAACTGTATTTAATTCAACTTCTATTTTGTAAGGATAGTATTGCCACTGCTGCAGACTCTCCAAGCTGAGGATCCTATCCGATATTGTGAAGGTTGTCTCTGTCTTGAGAAGCATTGACCCTCCAGATTATTTCCATCCAAGGCAATATCAAGATCCTGGAATAAAAATTCTCCAGCTGATTTAATGCCTTGCTTCCCTTCCTCTGTTCCCTTTTCCTAACTTCTGGCTTTTGATGGAGGTTGAGGATCCTCCCCCCCCACCCCCACTCCATTGTGCAATCTGGCAGCTGCAGGGGCGAATTGCTAAGTGACAATTCTTGGAGCACAAAGAAGCTGTCTGGGGAGGCTGGTCCTGCCATTTCCAAGCAGCTGTGCAGAATTAGCACTTGCCTTTTTCTCACTTTCACCATTTCCAGGAGCTCAATCAGTATTAAGCATCTCCCCAAGATGAAAGAACAGCAGAAGCTCAATTCTCCTCTTTCCCCCTTCCTTAAAAATCTCTTTTCTTGCAAAAAAAACAAAACAAAAAGGGGGGGAATTGCATGCGATTTGATTTTGTATGGCTGGAGGTAGAGCAGTTAAAGGGCAACTGGCTGGATACCACACCGGGCTCTTATTCCCTTTGTTGGTGGTCCTAGACTCTGCAACATGATTGAGCCGTTGCCAGATTTTTTTGGGGGGGGGCTTATCCCAATCCAAGGGCAAAGCTTGCGTCTCTGCGTTGTTAACAAATGCAATCAGTATTCCACTCATGAGTCAAAAGGAGCAAAGGCAGCATCTTTCTTGTCTTCATTTGTCAAATGAAGACAAGATATAAACCACCCAGCAACTTTCTGTCTTAAGAGAAAGATCCTAGCAACAAACTTGGACCATAAGGAAGGTTGAGCTCCAAAGAATGGAGGCCTTTGAATTCTGGTGCTGGAGAAGACTCCTGCGAGTTCCTTGGACTGCAAGGCGATCAAACCGGTCAGTCCTAGAGGAGATCAACCCTGACTGCTCTTTAGAAGGCCAGATCCTGAAGATGAAACTCAAATACTTTGGCCACCTAATGAAAAGGAAGGAGTCCCTGGAGAAGACCCTCATGCTGGGAACTATTGAGGTCAGAAGAAGAAGGGGACGACAGAGAATGAGGTGGCTGGATAGAGTCACTGAAGCAGTAGGCCTGAGCTTAAATGAACTCCAGAGGATGGTAGAGGACAGGAAGGCCTGGAGGAATGTTGTCCATGGGGTCACGATGGGTCGGACATGACTTTGCAACTAACAACATACTATATGTATGTATATACATACACACATACAGTATGTTGTTAGTTGCAAAATCATGTTTGTTTATATATATGTAAACTTTTAGATAGACAGACAGACATAGACACTTGTATATACATACATACATACATACACACATACATACATACATACATACATACATATATATTGATATATATGTATGTGTATCTGTCTCACACACACACACACACACACACACACACACACACACACACACACACTCCTATCCTGACTTTGCCATGTTCTGCAGCACAATATTGAGAGGAGCTTCCGTTTGGGGGTGGTGGTGGAAGCAGGGCATGGCAGGAGGAGACTCTATGGCAAGGGGAGGGTTTTCTGGTCAGCTCCACAATTAATAGAGCTTTTAGTTAGGACAGGTAGCGGAAAAGGAAGCTGTGCTAGGGAGAGACTCTATGGTGGAGAAAACAGACTTCTTGTCGGCTCCAGAATTGAACGGGGGGCTTCCAGTTAGGACCTTTGTGGCTCTTTGAGTGTTTAAGGTTGCTGACCCCTGGCATAGATAGTATTTTAATATCTTCATCAGCATGAAGGCATCTTGCTATGTTCTTTGGGATCAGCATGATCTCTCTTGACCATCCTCACCTGAAGCAGGATGGTATATAGGTGGAGAAGGAGAGTGTTAGTCAAGAAAGGACCCACAACGAGTAATCAAAATCTCTTTTATGTTTGTTGCTTCTTAGAAATGGGGCAGTGAGAGAGCATCAATAGGGCAGTTGCAACCACCATATTGATAGCACTTAGACTTATATATCGCTTCCCAGTGCTTTACAGCCCTCTCTAAAAAGTTTACAAAGTTAGCCTCTTGCCCCCAACAATCTGGGTCTTCATTTGACCCATCTCGGAAGGATGGGAGGCTGAGTCAGCCTTGAGCCTGGTGAGATTCGAACTGCTGAATTGCAGCTAGCAGTCAGCTGAAATAACCTGCAGTACTGCACTCTAACCACTGTGCCATCTCAGCTCTGATGTTTCTGACCACCCCCTTGTAGATGTATGTCCTTCATCTACAGCAGGGGTGTCCAAACTTGGGATCTTTAAGACTTGTGGACTTCAACTCCCAGAATTCCCCAGCCAGGCTGGCTGGGGAATTCTGGGAGTTGAAGTCCACAAGTCTTAAAGTTCCCAAGTTTGGACACCCCTGATCTACAGAATTTTCCCTTGGTTTGAGTGAAGGAGACAGATGAGTGGGCAGGCTAGATCAGGGTTCTTCGGCTTCTGGTGGTACAGGTAGTCCTTGACTTAGAACAATTCATTCAGTGACCATTAAAACGGCAATGAAAAAAGGGATCTATTTTTCACAGTTGCAAACCTTTGCAGCATCCCCATCCCCATGATCAAATTGCAGTTACTTGGCAACAGGTTCATACTTATGGCCATTGCTGTGTCCCTAGGTCAGTGTGATTCCCTTTTGCGACCTTTTGAGAAGCAAAGTCAATGGGGGAAGCAAGTTTCTCTTAACAATCAGGTTACTAACTTATCAACTGCAGTAATTCACTTCACAACCATAGCAAGAAAGGTTGTAAAATGGGGCAAAACTCACTTAATAAAAAGTCTCACCTAACAACAGAAATTTGGTCATAAGTCAAGGACTACCTGTATTACAAAATGTGTGGACATTATATTACTGTATCAGCTTTGGCTCTTTCAAGCATCTCCATGAAAGCTTGAAACTGTCAAGGTTCCAAATATTATCCAAAAGTAAAGAGTCCAAGGCAAAGAATTGCTCAAAGTTCCAATTTATGAAGAGAGCCATGTTGGCACATCTGGGAAACCCCAAATCTGAAAGCTTCCCAGTTTTCCCCACCCAGTTGAAAGTTCAAGATCCTGCCTTCACACCCGCAAGTCCATCACATGGTCCAATCTTCCACTGCCATGCTGGCAGTTCCACCCATCCAGTTCTGGTTAGGTGCAGAGATGCAAAGAGAAAGGATGACCTTGGCTTTCTAGAAAGAATTTTGTTATGGCTACATAGCATCTCACTCCTACAATCCCCCCTCCCATTTTCCCACAATAGAAAATGTTTAGTAGAATAATAGAAAGTGTGGCAGACCAAAGATCCAAAAGAAAAGATGGCTGCAGGCCTGACAGAAACCTCTGAAGACATAAGGCTGAGCTTCTCAGTGGAATAATTCTTGTTTTGCCAATTCAGAACCAAGGGACATTTTGCCAATAGGGATAGTCCTTCTCTTACCCCTTCAGAAAAAAATTGATCACCTTTTGTTAGGGTTTTTGTGCTCATTGAACCATTCACGGATCTGATGACCCTGAAAACTCCATTTTTTTCTTCTACTGTCAAAAAGAAAGCCTGATATGGTAGCATCGATTTTTACCTATGAATGGAGATCGAAGACACAGTGGTGGGATTCAAAAATTTTTACTACTGGTTCTGTGGGCTTGACTTGGTGGATGTTGCAGAGGAAAGATATTGTAAAATCTCCATTCCCTCCCCAGTCCAGGGCAAGGTTACTGCAAAATCTCCATTCCCTCCGAACTCCAAGGAAGGATACTGTAAAATCTCCATTCCCTCCCCACTCCAGGGAAAGGATACTGCAAAATCCCCATCCTCTCCCCACTCCAGGAGAAGGATACTGCAAAATCCCCTTCCCTCCCCACTCCAGGGGAAGGATATTGCAAAATCCCCATTTCCTCCTGATCAGCTGGGACTCGGGAGGCAGATAATAGGTGGGGGTGGGGCCAGTCAGAGGTGGCATTTACCGGTTCTCCGAACTACTCAAAATTTCCGCTACTGGTTCTCCAGAACTGGTCAGAACCTGCTGAATACCCACCTCTGCAAAGACCTGATGGTTCTCACCATTAAGTAGGTGCCTTCTTTGGGACATGAATTATCTCATTGAACCCCTTCTGAGGCTAGTGCAATTTTTTTATGTAGCTGCAAGGATTTTCAGATAATCAATTTATTGCTTGGGTTTAGACCATCGCTGGATTTGCATAACGTATCTTACCAGCTCAGTTAAAGATGTAGTAGTTACAATTCCATTATTTCCTAAACTGAATTAGTGTAGCCCATGTTTTTACATGAATGTCCTCTGCACCCCCAACCTGGGGCACATGCAAGGAAAGTCAAAAATGTCAAGATGGCAGCCTAAACTGTCTGATAAAACCTTGCCATTTCTTTAAAGTTTTGAGTTGTTTATCCCATGCCTGGTGTGTGTTTACTGTGGTTTTCATCCTATGTGTGGTGTGCAGAGTTGTATGGTTGGGAAAGTTGGATGTGAAAAAAATAGACAAGAAAAAAATCAACCTGTTCCAGCTTTGTTGCTGGGGAAATCTCCTGGGCATTACTTGGACAGCAAAGATGACAATAAGCAAGTACCAGAGCGTACAAAACAAGACGTATCGCTGGAAGGCAAAATCACAAAGTTTCACCTTATTTATTTTGGTCATGTCTTGTGCTCAAACTCACTAGAAAAGACAGTTATGCTCAGAACGGTCAGAGATAAAAGGAAACAAGGCTGCCAAAACAAACCACGATGACTAGACACTATCCAGGTTGACACTAGGTAGAGCGTAAAACACTGAAAGAAGGTATACAAGGACAGTATATATGGAGAGAATCACTAAGAATTGGACACGCTTGAACAGCTAGCATCATTGTTCTATGTATTTTAGGGTCATGTTAAAACAGGTAATGCTTGACTTGTTGTTGCTAGTTGCAAAGTCATGTCCAACCCATAGCAACCCCATGTACAACGTTCCTCCAGGCCTTCCTATCCTCTACCATCCTCTGGAGTCCATTTAAGCTCATGTTGACTGCTTTGGTGACTCCATCCAGCCACCTCATTCTCTGTCGTCCCCTTCTTCTTTTGCCCTCAATCATTCCCAGCATTAGTCTCTTCTCCGGTGAGTCCTTCCTTCTCATTAGGTGGCCAAAGTATTTGAGTTTCATCTACAGTAACTGGCCTTCTAAAGAGCAGTCAGAGTTGATCTCCTCTAGGACAGATCGGTTTGATTGCCTTGCAGTCCAAGGGACTCACAGGAGTCTTCTCCAGCACCAGAGTTCAAAGGCCTCCATTCTTTGGTGCTCAACCTTCCTTATGGTCCAACTTTCACAGCCATCCATTGCAATTGGGAAAACCAAAACCTTTACTATATGCACTTTTGTTGGCCGGGTGATGTCTCTGCTTTTTAGTCTGCTATCTAGGACAATGCTAGACTTAAAACCATACTCGAGCTCAACATTTCCCTTGCTAAGCATGACCATTGTTAAGTGAGTTTTGCCCTATTTTATGACCTTTCTTGCCACAGTTAAGTGAATTGCTGTAGTTGTTAAGTTACTAATGCATTTGTTAAATGAATCCGGCTTTCCCATTGACTTTGCTTGTCAGATGGTCGCAAAAAATGATCACACAACCACAGCACTGTCATAAATACATGCTAGGTGCCAAGCATCCAAATTTTGATTACATGACCACAGCATGCCACAATGGTTGTAAATCTGGAAATGGTCATAAGTCACTTTTTCAGTGCCATAATAACTTTGAATGGTGTCTAAATGAATGGTTGTAAGTGAGGAACTGTATGTATCAGGTTTATTTTTCCTATGCTGGAGTTAGTAGTGATGGTTCTGAAGAGGGAGGGACAGCGGGAGGAAAGGAGGAAGAAAGGAAAGAAAAGAGAAGGACCAAGGGGGACATGATAGTAATGTCTTAATATTTGAGGGGCTGCCATGGAGAGGAGAGGGTCAAGCTATTTTCCAAAGCACCTGAAGGCCAGACAAGGAATAATAGATGGAAGCTGATCAAGGAGAGAGTCAACCTAGAAACAAGGAGGAACTTTCTGACAGTGGGAACAATCAACCAATGGAAAAGAAGTTGCCTTTGGAAGTTGTGGGAGCTTCATCACTTGAGATGTTCAAGAAGAGATTGGACTGCTTGAGTTAAGGGTTGGACTAGATGACCTGTAACGTCCCTTCCTGCTCTTGTTAATCTGTTAAACCTGTTAAGGAAGGAAAGAAGGGTTAAATAGAAGGGAGTGGGTGAGTGAGTGAGTGAATGAGTGAGTGAGTGAGTGAGTGAGTGAGTGAGTGAGTGAGTGAAGAAAAGAAAGAAGGAAGGAAGGAAGGAAGGAAGGAAGGAAGGAAGGAAGGAAGGAAGGAAGGAAGGAAGGAAAATTTGAGCTTGAGTTTAGGTATTTCATGCAGACCTTGATTTTTTTTAAAAAAAAAAAACTGGTTTAATCTCCAGCCTCCTGACCAGCAACACTTATCTCTTAACTTGGAGTGGATTCATTGCAATAATATCTCAGATATTATTGCAATAAATCCACTCCAAGTTAAGAACACACAAGTCAATTTACTGGAGGACAAGTATCAAAAGGATTAAAGAAGTTTGAAAGTCAAGAGATAAGGCCGAAACAAAATAAGAGATTTTTGAGCTATAAACATTCAAGTAAACTGAACAGAAGAACTATCATAGATCAATAGTGTTCTAGCCTGCTTCTTCTCAACAAGTTGCTATCATGAGGTTTAGTCTGGTTTGACCTTCCCTTACCATAGGCAGGCATTGTTAGACATTCTAGGTTTAGTTAATAATGTTCTTGGAGTCTAAATGAAGTCCCTGGGGGATGGTTAGAATCCAGGGCTCTAGGAATGGTGAAGCCAATTGCTTTCTCAGCATTATTTCTCAGGTCTGGAAAGATTGAATTTGGCTCTTGAGATGTCTCCTCCTGATCCTTCTGGTCCTTTTCACCTGAGGAAGACAGGATCATGGCATTTGGAACAGAGAAAGGCATTTCCTGACTGGTAGAGAGAAAACCTGGTGTCAGGCCTGCAGCCATCTTTTCTTTTGGATCTTTGGTCTGCCACACTTTCTATTATTCTACTATGCATTTTCTATTGTGGGAAAATGGGACGGGGGATTGTATGGAGTTAGATGATATGTAGCATAACAAAATCCTTTCTAGAAAGCCAAGGTCATCCTTTGTCTTTGCACCTCTGCACCTGACCGGAACTGGATGAGTGGCATGGCAGTGGGAGATTGGAGCATGTGATGGACTTGTGGGTGTGGGGGCAAGATCTTGAACTTTCAACTGGGTGTGGAAAACCGGGAAGCTTTCAGATTCAGGTTTTCCCAGATGTACCAACATGGCTCTTTTAATAAATCGGGACTTTGAGCAATACTTTGCCTTGGACTCTGATTTATTTTGAATGCAATTTGGAACCCTGACACCTGACTTGTCATAGGAGTCACTTTAGAGTCAGATCCAGTTCAGACTTGCCAGCAGAAACGTGATAATGCTGGTAAATGTGATTCAACACAAAAGGATGCAACATATCTTTACAGTGAATCAGCTTGTTTGTCCATTTAACCGAACAATATCTACACTAAATGATAGGAACTCACCAGAATTGCACAAAGGGTACTTTCCCTGCAGTTCCTCTATCTTAGAAGTCCTGAATAGCCACATTTGGAATTCAGAAAAGTCAAAGGCCATTTCACAAAATGAAGGATGTGGCCAATCACCAAACAGCCATAGACCTGAAGATGAAGAGATAAAATTGTCCCATGCTATTCCTTCTAGTTGTCAAGATGGTCGCTACCGCACTAGTTTAATTTTTTGGGGGGAGGTGGGGGTGGCAAATGGGCTCATTGTCAGACAAGACAATGTCTGTCTAAAACGTTTTTAAACTGCAAACAATTGGGGCGGGGTTTGTCATATTTGGAATACATATAATGCTTTAAGACTTGCACTTTGCTTACGATGTCCCTTTTTTGTTGGTTTTAATCCAAAGTCAACATAAATTGAAATCAGTTGGGCTAAGAAGGATTGTGGGCACCTAAAGGACCATATCTAGGCATATGACAAATGAAGCGGCCTGTTGAGAGACCCAGCCAGCAGACATCTAAGTACTCAATTTCATTGTATTTGTATTGTACATTGACAATAAAGACTGTACTATACTATTCAGACTCCAGCATCCCTTCCATCAATTATCTTGGCTTCACAAACATAGATGTTGGCCAAACTGTATGTTCTGACATCTAAACACTTCCATTACTTGAGTCCTTTGGGTTCCTTGTAATAATAAAAGGGGATTTCGTGAGAATTTCCTCCAAACTGGAACTTCATGTCAATTCATCATTTCTAGTCTTTGTAGCGGGACTATTTCTTGGGACAGAATTCTGAAGAAGTGGTTCATTATTTCTGCTGCCAAATCTGCTCCAATAGCTTTTTTAAAAATATTTCTTACTCTTTTGATGTTAGCCATCATCACACACCCACACCACCCCATTCTTGCTGGAGCCTCCATTCTGCCTTCAGCCCATTGATTGGCCTGAAATGTCCCTCAAAAAACAAATCTTATTGCCCAAATTTCCCCCCCCCACTCCTCCCCCCCCCTGTCTCTCTATCTCTCTGTCTCTGTCTAAATTTACATGCCCTGTGCTTTTTTGTGTCAAAATTTAGAGAGATTTAGAGATTTATTAATATTTGTAGGCCGCCCTTTTCCCTGAGGGGACTCAGGGCGGCTCACATAAAATAGGGGAAGGGGAGATACAGACATTAAGATAAGACATATAATAAAATAATAAACAACATACATTCATCATTCGGGAGGGGAATTATCCTTGTCCCCAGGCCTGACGGGCGAGCCAGTTCTTCAAGGCTGTGCGGAAGGCCTGGACGGTGGCGAGGGTGCGAATCTCTACGGGGAGCTCGTTCCAAAGGGTCGGGGCTACTACTGAGAAGGCCCTCCTCCTTGTAGTTGCCAGCCGACACTGGCTGGCCGATGGTATACGGAGGAGGCCTAATCTATGTGATCTTATTGGTCGCAGGGATGTAATTGGCAGAAGGCGGTCTCTCAAGTATCCAGATCCACTGCCATGTAGGGCTTTATGGGTGACTAATAGCACCTTGAAGCGCATCCGGAGATCGACAGGTAGCCAGCGCAGCTCGCGGAGGATAGGTGTTATGCGGGTGAACCGAGGTGCACCCACAATCACTCGCGCGGCCGCATTCTGTACTAGCTGAAGTCGCCGGATGCTCTTCAAGGGCAGCCCCATGTAGAGCACGTTGCAGTATTCCAGCCTAGAGGTCACAAGGGCCCGGGTGACTGTTGTGAGAGCCTCCCGATTCAGGTAGGGTCGCAACTGGCGCACCAGGCGAACCTGGGCGAATGCCCCCCTGGTCACAGCCATTAAATGGTGGTCAAACGATAGCTGTGAGTCCAGGAGGACTCCCAAGTTGCGAACCCTCTCTGAGGGGTGTAGAATTTGACCCCCCAGCCTGAGTGATGGAATATTGGTCGAATCTCTGGGAGGGAAACACAACAGCCACTCGGTCTTTTCTGGGTTGAGCACGAGCTTGTTAACCCTCATCCAGTCCATAACAGCTTCGAGGCCGCGGTTCATCACGTCTGCCGCTTCATTGAGTTGGCACGGGGCGGACAGATACAGTTGAGTATCGTCCGCATATTGATGGTATCTAATCCCGTGCCTGCGAATGATCTCACCCAGCGGTTTCATGTAGATGTTGAATAGTAGGGGGGATAAGACCGAGCCCTGAGGCACCCCATAAGTTAGGGGCCTAGGGGACGATCTCTGCCCCCCCACTAACACCGACTGCGACCTGTCCGAGAGGTAGGAGGAGAACCACCGCAACACGGCGCCTCCCACTCCCACCTCCCGCAGTCGTCGCAGAAGGATACCATGGTCGATGGTATCGAAAGCCGCTGAGAGGTCGAGGAGAACCAGGATGGAGGAATGTCCTCCATCTCTGGCCCTCCAGAGATCATCGGTCAATGCGACCAAAGCGGTTTCTGTGCTGTAACCGGGTCTGAAGCCTGACTGGAAGGGGTCTAGATAGTTTGCTTCCTCCAAGGACCGCTGGAGCTGGAAGGCCACCACCTTCTCAACAACCTTCCCCAGAAAGGGGAGGTTGGAGACTGGACGATAATTATTAAGGATAGCTGGATCCAAAGATGGCTTCTTCAGGAGGGGTCTCACCACCGCCGCTTTCAGTGCGGCGGGGAAGTTCCCCTCCCGAAGTGAGGCAGTGACAACCGCCTGGATCCAGCCTCGTGTCACCTCACTGCAGTTAGTAACTAACCATGAGGGACACGGATCCAGTACACAGGTGGAGGTACTTACAGCCCTCATGGCCTTGTCCACATCCCCGGGGGTAACGTCTTGAAACTCAACCCAGAGTTGTTCAAATTGATCCTCCTGTGCCTCGGCTGGAGCTGCAGGGGTGGAGTCCAAGTCCGACCGAAACCGAGCAATTTTGTCCGCTAAGAATTGGGCATACTCTTCGGCTCTGGATCCACTGGTCCCTCCCAAATCAAATTTTGCAAAGTGGTGGGTAAGTCAGGAAAATGAAATTCAGGATATCATTATTTGTCTTGATAATTGAGGGATGGCAAATCCATCTTTTGCAGACTGATTTAAAAGCAGTGGAGTTTGATGAAACATTGTTTAGATAATCTGTGCAGTAGAAGTCAAGAATGCCTTTTTTGTCCCTTCTGGTGATTTGATTGATATATTTGTTCCATTAAGCTGATTTAGATGCAATCAAACATACCTCAGTATGAAACTTAAAACAGAGAAGTTGAGTTCAAAGTCATAGATTAAGTCTCTCCGTCAATGCTTACAGAAATAAACTTAAGATATGATTAGAAAACATTTTAATAGGGATCAGATAGCCCAAACTTGGCTGTAATGTTTGTGACAAGCCTACATATATCAGAAAGCTTGAGAAGAACTTGATATTCATATTATTTGGCAAGGACCCCACAGTTTAACCCTGAGCTACTAATATTCTTTTCTATTGGATAGTTGTGTGAGCAATAGCTTGACTCACTCTTTCAGGAAATCCCAATAAAAGGGATTACAATTCTCTCCATATTTTTCTAAAAATAAAAAAGTTACTGTATCAATTTCCTCACAGCCATAAATATCAACTGTTGTTGAACACGGAAAGTGTCCATCTTAGGGCCAAAGTCCAATCTAGCTTCTTCTTCACATAGTGTCATGATTATCATATGATGCCACGCTCATTAGAACAAACCTCTTAGTGGGTCAAGAACTCAACTTCATAATCTGGTCAATGAAATAAGTATGCTACTAGAGCAGGGTGTCCAACCTTGGCAATTCCCAGCCAGCAATTTACGTCCAAAAGTCTTAAAGTTGCCAAGGTTGGGCACCCATATACAAGATGTTTTCAGAGAAAAGGAAGATTCTCCCATCTCAGTTTCTTCCAAGGTCATTCCACTATCTCAAGCTGGAGCTGTTCTTGGTCCTGAAAAGTTTTCATAAGTTTTATGAACGCACTGCATGGAATGGGTTTGAGTTTTGAGTTTTATTGGGATTTATATGCCGCCCTTTTCCCTGAGGGGACTCAGGGCGGCTTACAACCACAAGGGAGGGGGGTGCAGTGTCAAAAACAGAACAGTATGTGAACAAAGAAAAAATAGTAAAAAACACAACTTTCATTCAGCAATCAAACACTCGGGCGGGTAAATTGGGAACCTATCCCCAGGCCTGCTGGGAGAGCCAGATCTTGAGGGCTGCGCGGAAGGTCTGGATAGTGGTGAGGGTACGGATCTCAACGGGGAGGTCGTTCCACAGGGTCGGAGCTGCAACAGAAAAGGCTCTCCTCCGTGTGGTTGCCAGTCGGCATTGACTGGCAGATGGAATTCGGAGGAGGCCCAGTCTGTGCGATCTAATTGGTCGATTTAGGGAGGTAATCGGCAGAAGGCGGTCTCTCAAGTACCCAGATCCACTACCATGGAGTGCTTTAAAGATGGTCATCAGTACCCTGAAGCGCACCCGGAGACCAACAGGTAGCCAGTGCAGCTCGCGGAGGACGGGTGTAACGTGGGCGAACCGCGGTGCGCCCACTATCACTCGCGCGGCTGCATTCTGGACTAGCTGTAGCCGCCGGATGCACTTCAAGGGCAACCCCATGTAGAGCCCATTGCAGTATTCCAGCCTAGAGATCACAAGGGCTCGAGTGACTGTTGTGAGAGCCTCCCGGTCTAGGTAGGGCCGCAACTGGCGGACCAGGCGAACCTGGGCAAATGCCCCCCTGGTCACAGCTGACAGCTGGTGGTCAAAAGTCAGCTGTGGGTCCAGGAGGACTCCTAAGTTGCGGACCCTATCTGAGGGGTATAAAATTTGACCCCCCAGCCTAAGCGTTGGTGTATTAGCCAAATTATTGGGAGGGAAGCACAACAGCCACTCGGTCTTGTCCGGGTTGAGTACCAGTTTGTTAGCACTCATCCAGTTCCTAACGGCCTCCAGACCCTGGTTCATCACGTCCACCGCTTCATTGAGTTGGCACGGGGCGGACAGATACAGTTGCGTATCGTCCGCATATTGGTGGTATTTTATCCCGTGCCTCCGAATGATCTCGCCCAGCGGTTTCATGTATATGTTAAATAGTAGGGGGGATAAGACCGAACCCTGCGGCACCCCACATGTTAGGGGCCTCAGGGACGATCTCTGCCCCCCGACCAACACCGACTGCGACCTGTCCGAGAGGTAGGAGGAAAACCACCGTAAAACAGTGCCTCCCACTCCCACCTCCCGCAGACGTCGCAGAAGGATACCATGGTCGATGGTATCGAAAGCCGCTGAGAGGTCAAGGAGAGCCAGGATGGACGCATAGCCTCCATCTCTGGCCCTCCAGAGATCATCAGTCAATGCGACCAAAGCGGTTTCTGTGCTGTAACCAGGTCTGAAGCCGGACTGGAAGGGGTCAAGATAACTAGCTTCCTCCAAGGCCCGTTGAAGCTGGAAGGCCACCACCTTCTCAACAACCTTCCCGATAAAGGGGAGGTTGGAGACAGGACGAAAGTTGTTTAGAATGGCTGGATCTAAAGATGGTTTCTTCAGGAGGGGTCTCACCACCGCCGTTTTAAGTACGGCGGGGAAGTGCCCCTCCCGAAGGGAGGCGGTCACAACCGCCTGGATCCAGCCATGTGTCACCTCCCTGCTGTTGGCAACCAGCCAGGAGGGACACGGGTCCAGAATACAAGTGGAGGCACTTACAGCTCGAATGGCCTTGTCCACATCCCCAGAGGCAACATCCTGGAACTCAACCCAGAGATGGTGTGGCAAGTGGTCCTCCTGTGTCTCGGCTGGATCTACTGCGGTGGAGTCCAAGTCCGATCGAAACCGAGCTACTTTGTCCGCCAAGAATTGAGCATAGTCCTCAGCTCTACCCTGCAAGGGGTCTCCCGCATCCCTCCTATTGAGGAGGGAGCGGGTTATCCTAAACAGGGCGGCTGGGCGTGACTCGGCGGACGCAACCAAGGCAGAGATGTATGATCTTTTTGCAGTTCTTAGTGCTCGGACATAGTCCTTGGTGCAGGTAGTTAAAAGTGCTCGGTTCGATTCGGACTTATCGGACCTCCACAGGTGCTCTAGGCATCTCCTCCGGCGTTTCTTCTCCCGGAGCTCCTCGGTAAACCAAGGAGGCCTCCGGGATCCACTGACCCGGAGGGGCCGTAGTGGCGCAATCCGGTCAAGAGACTCCGACGCCGCCGAATACCAGGCGGCAGCCAGCGTCTCCGCCGAACTGTGGGCGAGAGTATCAGGAATAACCCCAAGCTCCGTCTGGAACCTCAACGGGTCCATAAGTCGCCTGGGGCGGAACCACCTGGTCGGTTCCTCCTCCCTACGGTGGGGGTTTGGCCTCCGGAAGTCAAGCCTCAGTAGGCAGTGGTCTGACCACGACAGGGGTATGATCTCATTACCCCTCAGACCAAGATCACACATCCACTGCTCCGAGAGAAATACGAGGTCGAGCATGTGACCCGCTGCATGGGTTGGGCCCCGAATTACTTGGGTCAAGCCCATGGCTGTCATGGAAGCCATGAACTCCTGCGCCCCATCAGAGCGTTCACCGAGCGATGGCAAATTGAAATCCCCCAGAACTATAAGCCTGGGGAACTCAACTGCCAGCTCGGCTACTGACTCGAGGAGCGAGGGGAGGGATGCTGCAACGCAGTTGGGAGGCAGGTACGTTAGCAGCAAACCCACTTGACCCTTGAGGTCCAACTTTATCAGCAGGGACTCACACCCGACAAGCTCCGGAGCAGGGACCCTACGAGGTAACAGAGACTCCCGGATTACAATAGCCACACCGCCACCCCTTCCCTGGGCTCTCGGCTGATGAAGCACCTGAAATCCCTCTGGGCACAGCTCTACAAGGGGGACTCCTCCTTCTGTGCCCAGCCAGGTTTCAGTAATACATGCCAGGTCTGCCCTCTCGTCGACAATTAAGTCCCGGACGAGGGGAGCTTTCTGAACAACAGACCTGGCATTTAGCGACAACAGCCTGAGACCAGGGTCCTGACTGCTCGCGCCATCTGGTCTTGGAGTGGGACTCATAGGGCCGGAAGGAGGGATCTCTGTGATGTAGCGAACCCTCCTTCCCCGGTAATGGCTTGCCCTAAAGTCCCCGCCATATCTGCCCCTCCCTGTTATGACCGCAATGCTCCGACCCTCTCCCGTAGCCATAGTCCCCCCGACCACCCCGGTGACCCCCGCAAATCCCAGCAGGTCCTCCGAGTCAATCATACCCAAGCTCTCACACAAGCAGTCCTCACGAGTAGTTAAAAAACACAGATTACAACAATAACAATAATAAAAGTGAGGTCATTCACACCATCCCAGACAATCTCATGCACTCAACATACCAATTTAAAAAAATTAAAATTTAAAATTAAAAGTTGCGCAAGTTGGCAAGTCCGTACTAAGCTTGTGATAGTCCAAGGCGTCCTCCACCCTCCCCTAGGGGGGGAGGGGGGGAGAGGTACTCCACTCCTCTCCCTTCCTCTGGCAATTAATTGGCAGGATGGTTAAAGGCCCAGTTCCAGTCCGCTGAAAATACATAGAGGGGGGAGGATGGTGCTTCTCTCCTTCTAGTAGGATTGAAAAGTCCCAGGAGTCTAGATGGTTTAGGGGCCTGCCAAAGATGTTAAGTCCGGACTGCCAAACGTTTAGTAAAAGGCAGAGTCTGAGTGGCTGCAGTAGTGACACTGGAGCAGAGAGAGGTGACACTGATTGAACAGGTGTAATTCGTTCATGCATATAAAAATCCGTGTAGAAATCCGAGGGCTGCAGTTGCAGTAGTGGCCACTGGTGGGAGTCCAAGCTGCCAGCTCGTTGTCTCTCCGGAGTAATGGCGTCTAATACAAAATGATGACAATAGTGGTGACTAATGCAATACTCCTGGAGTAGTAGCAGCAGTGGATGGCACTGGTCATCACAGGAGGCCTGTCGTTGGGGTCCTTGAATCCCAGTCTGAGCAGAAAGATGGTCAGGCAACGTGGAGCCTCGTAGGGACAGCGGCAAAAGCGGAAGAAAGCGCCGCGCCAGGAGGGAAGGGGGGGAGTCCACAGGGCTATGGTGGGGGCAAGAAGCCAGTCCCCCAGACCCGATAGACATCTCTCCTGGGCTCCCCACCCCCTCTTCGGGACACACACCAACGCCTCGGCACTGCTCATTTAAAGGGAAAGTCTTCAAAGGGAAAGTCCAACGATTCCCAGGGCAATAAGGCTGAAACCGCCGCCTCTCGTACAAAGCCGTCTCCGCCGCCGCCGCCAGCCAGCTGTTTAAGTAGGTCAGCGAAAGAAACGGGGGAGGTAACGCCGTCCAGGAGCCGCTCAAATGCAGCCCCCTCCTCAAATAGTTACCTCCCTGGAGAGCCCAAACGTCCGTGCTCTGCAGGAACCCCTCTGCTTCCATGTGGAAGGCAAGGTAACCAAATATCACCTAAAAATCTGAAAACTATTGCTTAATATGCATCAAATATGATTATCTTTATCCACCCATCTGTCCATCCATCCATCTCTCCATCCATCCTTCTTACAAAACTATCAATAATATTCTCCCCTCCTCCCCCCCACAAAAAAAAATACCAGGTAAGCAATTTACACCTTGCCTGGAGATATTTTGCAAGTGAGAAATTGCTTCAATTTAGATGCTCTCAACATGGGTAATAGAAACACTGTATAGAAAATGAAACCATTAACAGACCTTGGCCATAGAGCACATGCTATTATAGAAAATTGTGTTACAAGTGAAAAACAGCACTTGACAATAAGTGAAATAGGTGCAAGGGTGTTTCCGTGTTTGTGTGTAAGTATAGATATGTGTGAACACACACCCTAGATCATATGCAGACTCATTTATCCATCTGTCCAGTTATCCCAATTTGGCAGCTATGTATTTGAAGCCCCAAATAGCAGCCAATGACAAGGGAATAAATTATGGTGAGAAAGAAAGTCTTTCAGCTTGCAGAACAAATAAACAAATCCCCAAACAGACATTTGGCAACTCTTCCCCATTTACACCATCGAGCTGCCTGTCTGTAGCCCAATGAACTTCAATTTTCTTCTGCACTGCAGTAATTGCTTAAACAAAGAGTTTGCCTCTAACTTAGTTACAGAATCTCAGGCAGTTGAAAATCTCAATTGAAAGAGATGTTCAGCCCACATGCCATGCGATCAAATGGAGAATTATCAGAAGTCTTCTACAGAAAGAACATGGCTTCCATCTTCCAAACTTGTAGGTCTGTCAAGCAGTTGTAAAAGAGAAAATTGTATTGCGGTGGCTCAATGGCTAAGAGGTTGAGTTTTCCGATCAGAAAAGTTGGCAATTCAGCAATTCAAATCCCTAGCGCCGCATAACGGAGTGAGCTCCCGTTACTTGTCCCAGCTTCTGCCAACCTAGCAGTTCAAAAGCATGCAAAAAGGCAAGTAGAAAAATAGGAACCACCTTTGATGGGAAGGTGAACAGCGTTCCGTGTGCCTATGGCATTTAGTCATGCTAACCACAAGACCACGGAGACATCTTTGGACAGCGTTGGCTCTTTGGCTCTGAAACGGAGATAGCAATAGCAATAGCAGTTAGACTTATATACCGCTTCATAGGACTTTCAGCCCTCTCTAAGCGGTTTACAGAGTCAGCATATTGCCCCCAACAACAATCCGGGTCCTCATTTTACCCACCCCGGAAGGATGGAAGGCTGAGTCAACCCTGAGCCAGTGAGATTTGAACCGCTGAACTGCTGATAGCAGTCAGCTGAAGTGGCCTGCACTCTAACCACTGGGCCACCTCGGCTCTCTGAGCACCATCCCCTAGATTCGGGAACAGCTAGCACATATGTACAAGGGGAACCTTTATCTTTACCTATATTTTTGTTAGCTTTCAATGCAGTTTTGTTTAGGAATTGTGAGATTCATTTGTACCAGAAAAGAAGAGGAGTTTTCAAATTTTGCAACACTGAGAGTCCCCGAAATGAAATATAAATAAAATAAATATCACTAGGGCTAGGTCAAGGTTAGAAGTAAATTCCACACTGATTTTTGATAGATAATTTTAATTGTCAATCAATGATAAAGATAATAAGTGATAATTGTAATGTTTAATGAAGCCTGACAATTTGGACAGTGTTCCCTTTTGCTTGTGCAATCCTGATAGGGTTTTTAAAAATGGTGGCACAACTCCAGCTAGCTTATGATCCTCCCCCCAAGTGTTTGAGCCACACTCTGACTTATACAATAATTGCTTCCAGCATTCGACTTTTGCTGAAAGTCTCTTCTCCTTGGAAAATAGGAGCCAGCCGTGTGCAGCAGTTGCCAACAAAGCCAACTCAGTTCTAGGCTGCATTAACAGAGGGATAGAATCAAGATCACGTGAAGTGTTCATACCACTTTATAATGCCTTGGTAAGGCCACACTTGGAATACGGCATCCTGTTTTGGTCACCACAATGTAAAAAAGATGTGGAGACTCTAGAAAGAGTGCAGAGAAGAGCAACAAAGAGGATTAGGGGACTGGAGACTAAAACATATGAAGAACAGTTGCAGGAACTGAGTATGTCTAGTTTAATGAAAAGAAGGACTAGGGGAGACATGATAGCAGTCTTCCAATATCTCAGCGGCTGCCACAAAGAAGAGGGAGTCAAGCTGTTCTCCAAAGCACCTGAGGGCAGGGCAAGAAGCAATGAGTGGAAACTAATCAAGGAGAGAAGCAACTTAGAACTAAGGAGAAATTTCCTGACAGTGAGAACAATTAATCAGTGGAACAGCTTGCCTCCCGAGGTTTTGAATGCCCCAACACTGGCAGTCTTTAAGAAGATGCTGGAAAGCCATTTCTCTGAAACGGTAAAGGGTTTCCTGCCTAGGCAGAGGGTTGGACTAGAAGACCTCCAAGGTCCCTTCTAACTCTGCTATTCTATTCTATTCTGTTCTATTCTATTCTATTCCATGAGCTTACAAGGCCAGCAAAGGATTGTCCTGATGTGTGACAAAAGGAATGGGATGCATCCATTTATCCAAGGTGCTGAAAAGGGCTTGGATACCTTACATTTGCATTTCGTTCCCAGGCTGAAAATATGAAAAATTGCACATGCAAGGTTTCCAATGGATAGATAACAGCAGAAGATAACAGTTTCTTCTCTTGCCTCCATCTCTTGCCATCCGGTGTATTCTTAGTACAGTGGCTATCTGTGAAGAGACATCACATCACAGTGTTGCCACATTTTCCTTCAAGCTAAGGTTCAGCTAGGTGTTGTGGCACGCCAGCGGAACTGGCGTCAGATTCGGACAGTGAGGAGATTGGGGAGGAACATGGGCCAGTCCTGGAGTCTGGGGAAGGCTCTGATAAGGGCTGCATTGGAGGGAGAGAGGGCGCGAGAGCTATTTACAACTGATGTATGTGTTCCTAATACTAGTAGAAGGATAAACATTTACGACTGAAGAAGTCTGTTCCAAATGTAGAAATTTCTAAATTTCGTTCTAGGATTGTTCCAGTTTTATTTCATTTTCATTTTCATTTTATACAATCACTTATATACTGTGCGTAAAAAAAAAAAAAAAAAGAGAAAAAAAAAACCCAACATGACACTTCATTCCCCCATACACCCTCTCTTCTCCCCCTCCAACTTTCATTTCACCCCTCCAGCATTCCCCTCTTCTACTTCCCTTCCCCCTCAGACATCTCCCCCTCCCTCCATCTCACCCTCCTTACATTCCCTCTCACTCCCTCTTTACTTCTCCCTCCTCTTTCCCTCTTCTCCTCGCTTTGGTGTATCCATACATTTCAGTTTGTTTTAAAAGAGAAAAAGAAAAAAAGAAAAAAGAAAAACGAGCCGCAGTATACAAGTGAATTCTTATTGTTCTAAGAATTGAAACTGTAATTCCACCCTCCCCCCTCCCCCCTATAATCCCCCCTCCCTAACCCCCTTACGGCTTCGCAGGTCCCATACCCGGCATAATTCTTTAACAAGCATTTGAGTATAATAAGGCCAGCTAACTTTAAAATTAAAAAAATAAAATAAAAGTAAAGCCAAAGAAAAAAAAAAAAAAGGAGAATAGTAGAAAATACAAAATAAAAAAACACACACACACACACAAAAAGAAAGGAGAAACAAGAAGGGTCAATAAACCCACTACGTTAACACAGCTTCCCATTATCTATAAATCTTAAACAATGTAGCTCATTCCAAATTTCGGTTATTTTACTACTTGCAGGGTTTCAAACTGTATTAGAGCCAGGTAAGTTGGTCAATTAGGATTCCCCAACTAAAAGTCTCATTGCTTTGTCTATCTATTCAGACCTTTAATTTATCTCTTTTTTATCCGAATATCCAAACCTTTCTATAAAACCATTAAACTCAAGTACTTCTTTCATTTTTCATTTCCAACACCTCCCTTTCTATCCTTACCCACCTCCACATGTAAATTTTTTTACCTTCCACCCTGCCTTTATCCATATCCACATATATATTTTATCCGCATCCATTGCTCCTCCCATATTTACTCCACTTTCCTGAAGACTCTCCGACCAATCTTTCTTGACCTTATATTGAAATAGCAACTCAAACAAACATCAGCTTGCATTCTAGCCCCAAGTAGTCTAATTAAGCTTTCGCTACCCTTCCCTCTCCCACGCGCCTCCCAACTCCGTTCGTCCCAGACCACAACTCAAAAAGATCACAATCTCCGCTCTCCTCGCCTAGGAAAATAATTCATGCGCAATTTGAGTTAGAGTTCAGACAAATCTTATATACAATATGTGTCCACAATCAGCAACGCTTCTTTCAGTCTCCATGTCTCATCATCGATATACAACTTTTCCATTTTATCCCAGACGGAAATCGTAAAGCTTTAAGAGCATCGCTAAGTCTTTATTCTTTAGTCTTCTGCCCTTCCGGAAGAGGAAAGCAACACCCTCCGCCTTGTAGCCACGTGTCTCGCTGTTTGTCTTCTCCTTCTCCTTGTCTCTCTCCAGGTCCGGATGAATCAGGAAGTCCCGCCTTCAGGGTCTCGTAGTAAAATTCTCGGGCTTCACAGACAGAATTAATGCGGTGTTTTTGGTTGCCGAATGTAACTGTAATACCAGCTGGGACTTCCCATTTGTATGGAATCTGAGAATTTCTGAGTTCTTCGGTTAAGAAAGCGTACTCTCTCCTTGATCTTAATATTTGAGATGGTAACTCTTTAAAAACAATCAAGTCCTGTCCATCAATTCTCAACCTCTTGCTGTAAAGCCTCTGTATTATCTCATTTCTGGATTCCCTTGTGGTAAAGTATATAATTATGTCCCTCGGAAGCTGTCGCTGTTTTGCTACCCACGAATTCTGGCGGTAAATTCTTTGAATCTGCCAATCAAAGTTAAATCCCGGACTTCCCACCAAGCGGCTGAAAGCCTCAAAGAAGATCTGTTTCAAATTTTCCTGTTGGTTTTCACGCAATCCTCTAACTCTTATGGCAAAGGCAGTCTTATTATAATTTATCATGACAAGTTGTTTTTGAGCATTTTCAATTTCCTGTTGTAACGTTTGAATTTTGGATATCAAATTAAGATTAGTTTCTTCCAAAAGTTCCAATTTATCTTCCGTTTCAGCAATATAATCTGTCATGACTGTCATTACTCCGATCATATCCTTCTTTGCCTGAGCAATTTTAGCATCAAATTGATCATATAAATCCGATATCAGTTGATTAATTTCCTGTCTGAAATCATTAAGCGTTTTGAGAAGAAATTCTTGTGTTAACAAATCTCCCGTGGAGGGTGTAGGAGGCAAGGGTAGCGGCTTCATAGCAGTTTTTGGAGATATGTTATTAAGGAAGCGCTTCTGTTTAGATTTGGGAGCCATTCCAGAGTAAAAATAAAAGACAAGCAGTCAAGCGAGCCAAAAATCAAAGTCTCTGCTCCCCTCAGTTAATCTTTTAGCAATTAGTACGGAGGAGCCTTCAGGAGGGTAGGGCTGACTAAGTACGTCACATCAAACACAAAAGCTACGAGATCGCCATCTTGTGACGCAGCTAAAAAAGAAAGGGAGCCTTTTGCGAAGTTGAAGCTGGTATTTTAGATAGTAATAGAAGAAATTCCTCAGGAATGGTCCCCGCCCGGATTGACTTTTAAATAGCTTAGCTTTGTCCTGGGGGGGGGGGGCAATCTGCCTAGGGCTGCAAAAAAGGCAGCGCGGAAACCTGGCCGGAGTAAAGGCTCAGCTAATGTTGAACCTCTTCTCCATTCACAGCAAAAAAAAAGCTATGAATTACAAAGAGATCCTAACGACTGACCTGCTCCCTGCCCCTTTCTGCCAGAAAGGGGAGATATCTATAGATCTTATAAGATATACGAACCAGAATCCTGACAGGAGCTTCGTTGAGCTCCCGACGGCGGCAGGCTCCACCCCCCGAAGCCGAAATTTCTAAATTTCAAAGGATAATTGAGTTCATACAATGTGTTCATTATATGTATTGTATTCTCTTTTGGAAGAAATGTTGAAAGCAAATTCCTTCATCAAAACAAATGAGGAAAAAATGCAGAGTAATTTTGGGCTGCTAAATAATCTCTATTAAGGAATGGAATAGATCAGAATCTATAGAAAGGATCTGGTCTCTAAACATTCAGTGGGGTGATTTTACCATCCTGAAGTCTCCCCTTAATAGAGCCCACACTTATGAGCATTTGTCTAATAATAATAATAATTATATATATATATATATATATATATATATATATATATATATATATATATATATATATATATATATATATATATATATGTTGTTATATTTATGCTGATAAATAAATAAAGGGAGACTAGTATAGATCTATTTCAAGCTATTTAGCTCTCATCAGCTAGCCACACCCTTACTGGGATTCGAACCTGTGCTGTATTGCATCTTAGGCAAACGTCTTAGCCATCAAGCCACAGGTCTCCTCCTTATCAGCTGAAGCCAGGGAAGAAGGTATATATTAGTGTTACAACCCCTGGTAAGCCCCAATTATGGGAGGAAGGTCACACTTCCACTCTCTGTCTTCGGCTCGTCACAAGAGACCATCCAGACAGAAACCCAATATTTTTTACTGTTGCCTTTTTGTTACATTTGTTATATTTATGCTGATAAATAAATATATATATATATATATATATATATATATATATATATATATATATATATATATATATATATGTATGTAATAATTTATATAGGGACTCAGCAGCTAAGATGCTGAGCTTGTCGATCAGAAAGCGGCCAGTAATGGAGAGAGCTCCTGTTACTTGTCCCAGCTTCTGCCAACTTAGCAGTTCGAAAGCACATAAAATGCAAGTAGAAAAATAGGAACCATCTTTAGTGGGAAGGTAACAGTGTTCCATGCGCCTTCGGCGTTGAGTCATGCCGGCCACATGACCACGGAGACATCTTCGGACAGCGCTGGCTCTTTGGCTTTGAAACAGAGATGAGTACCGCCCCTAGAGTCAGGAATGACTAGCATATATGTGCAAGGGAAACCTTTACTGTTACCTAATAATTTATATATAACTTAAAAGCATTTATCTGATAATTGCAATCACTTCTGCTGTGATAAAAGTACAAATCGGATTTGCTGAGGGGGTTCTGTGGGGTGCTGGTTTATATAAGCCAAGGGCAGTTTAAATGGTAATTAAAAGACTTTTTTTTTACTTTTATATAATCTTCATTAAGAAGATTATGTTGCCTTCTTTTCAAATTCTTTCAGTATTGGTGGTCACAGGAATAAAACAATAAGATATATTGAATTAGGATCTTTGGGAGACGAAGTGAATCTATTATCTGGGCACATTTTCAGTCCTTATATTCCCACGTCTGCTGAAGAACTTCAGGAATGCTAAAATGTGGGTTAAATCCAATTTAATAAAAAGGTTATTATATTTTTCAGAGTATAAGACACACCTTTTTCCTCCCAAAAAGAGGGTGAAAATCTGGGTCCATCTTATACACTGAATGCAGCATTTTTGGTCGCCCAAATCCCCGCCCCCTTCACAAAAATTAACATGCAGGGGGTTTGGGAGGCATGCAAAGTGCTCCTGGGGGCTGGGGAGGGCAAAAATGAGCAAAAAAAAGTGGCCATTTCTTTGCTTGTTTTTGTCCCCTTAGCCCCCAGGAGCACTCTACAAGCCTCCCAAATCCTATGCACACCATGTTTTTGGCAAAAAATGGGCCCATTTTAGTGAAAGACAGGCCATTTTTGCTCATTTTTGCCTTGCCCCCCCCAGCCTCCAGGAGCACTTTGCTTCAAACTCTCTGCATGCCCTCTTTTTCACAAAAAATGAGGTGTGCAGAGGGTTTGGGAGGCCTGCAGAGTGCAAATACTTTTTTTAAAAAAAATTACCACTTCAAAATCTTGGTGCATCTTATACTCCGTTGCATCTTATACTCCAAAAAATGTGGTACATATTCTGCTTTACAGTCAATTCTTTGGGGGAAGATCTACAAACAAGGGAAATCAGTAATTTGGGGGGAGCTCCTGGAGCAAAGTATATTGAAGAATTAATAGCACCTAAAAGCCTGTGATCATATTGTTTGGAAATCAGTTTGGTCTAGTAGTCAAGAGGCCAGGCTACAATTCTAGTCTGGCCTTAGGCACAAAAGGCAGCTAGGTGACTGAACCAATCTTCCAGACACTGTGAGTTCGAGTCCTGATTTAAACATGAAAGCCATCTGGGTGATCTTGGGCCAAACACCCAGAGAGAATAAGTTCTAATCCTGCCATAGCAGTGGTGGGTTCCTACCAGTTCACACCAGTTCAGTGGAACCGGTAGTGGAAATGACGACTGAGTCTCCGAACCAGTAGGGACGGCATGCTCACCACGCCCCTGAACTGGTTCCCCGGTCGCCGCAACATCTTTTTTTTACCTTTTTAAATGTTCCTCACTTGCGTAGACCTATTTATAGGCACGTGCAGGGAGCGCAAAATCATGCGCGCACCAAACCGGCAGTAATCCCAGAAGAAACCCACCTCTGTGCCATAGACATGAAAATCAGCTGGATGCAGAGGTGAGTTGCTCTCGGTTCGGTCCCAATCAGCTGAACCGGTAGTAGCGGTAGCGGGAGGCTCCATCCACCCACCCAGATGCTTCTGAACCAGTAGTAAAAAAATGGGCAACCCAACTCTGGCTGGATGACTTTGTGTCAATTGCCAGGAGATGGTGAGTTCTAGTCCCACTTAGGCATGAAATCTAGCTGAGTGGCTTTGGACCAATCACCAGGAGATTGTGGCTGTAGTCCCACTTTAGGCACACAACAAAACTGGGTGATTTGGGACCAAACATTTGGAGAGGGTGAGTTCTAGTCCTGCTTTAGGCATGAAAGGTGTCTGGGTGACTTTGGACCATCTCTCTCAGCTCAATCCACCTCACAGGGTGCTTGCTGTGAGCAAAATAGGAGGAGGAAGGAATTTTTCAAAGCACCAGAAGGCAAGGCAAGAAACAACAGATAGAAACTAATCAAAGACAGAAGTAACCTAGAACCAAGGAGAAATTTCCTGGCAGAACAATCAACCAGTGGAAAGGCTTGTCTTCAGAAATTGTGGGTGCTCTATTGCTGCTTTTAAGAATAGACTGGACAGCCACTTGTCTGGCATGGTAAGGATCTCCTGCTTGAGGGAGCCCAACTCCTAGAAGGAGCCCAACTCCTTCTAGTTGGGCTAGAAGACCTCTAAGTTCCTTTTCCATTTCTGTTATTCTATGTTCTGTGAATATTAGATATGTTAAACATGTTTAGTTATTTATAAAAAAAGTAATGCAGGTGAGATAGATGATAGAGTCGTAGTGGCACAGTAGTTAGAATGCAGTATTGCAGGCAAAACTCTGCCCATAGCCAAGAGTTCTATCATCACCGACTCAAGGTTGACTCAGTTCTTCCATCCTTCCGAGGTGGGTAAAATGAAGACCCAGATTGTTGGGGGCAAAATGCTGTCTCTGTAAATTGCTTAGAGAGGGCTGGAAAACACTTTGAAGTGATATATACAGTGAATCTAAGTGCTATTGTGATAGATGATAGGATGGCTGGATGGAGGGAGAGAGGGAGGGAGGGAGAGAGAGAGGGAGGGAGGGAGAGAGAGATGGAGAGGGAGACAGAGAGAGACAGACGATTTAGCTAGTTCGCACCACTGGAGAACCGGTTGTTAACTTTCTGAACAGTTGGGTGTACTGGGTGTTGGAAGAAATCATTAGGGCACAGAACCAGTTGTTAATTTATTTGAATCCCACTACTGGATAGCTAGCTAGCTAGCTAGCTAGCTAGCTAGCTAGCTAGCTAGCTAGACAGACAGACAGACAGACAGACAGACAGACAGACAGACAGACAGACAGACAGACAGACAGACGGATTGAGAGAAAGAGAAAGAAAGAAAGAAAGAAAGAAAGAAAGAAAGAAAGAAAGAAAGAAAGAAAGAAAGAAAGAAAGAAAGAAAGAAAGAAAGAAAGAAAGAAAGATGTTCCTTACGTAAACAATCAAACTCCCAGGAACTAAACCCTTATACTCTTGAACTGGACTCTTGTTATATATACCATGGGGATCAGTAGCTAACCATATTGGATTGTTTTATTCTCTGCTGTACTCAGAGGCTACCCTTTATTAATCACATAGAAGTTTTGACTCTGTCAAATTCTCTTTGATCTCTGAAAGTTGCTCAGATCTTGGAAAATGATGCCATGATGCATTGGTACCTACAAGGATCAGAATAGCACAGGCAATGACATTCCCTGTATGAAAAACAAGTGAAGCTGTAGGATGGGTGTTGCATTTAAAACATGTTGATTTGCTGAAGAGGCATTTCTAAACATTACAGAAAACTGCACAATTGTTATTACTACATCTGGTTTCTTCTTCTTAGTTGGCCATTTTCCCACTAATGACTTCATAGAAACCCCTAGCAATTCCCAAAGTGATATAAAACCCTTTCTCATCAATATTATTTTGATGGAACAATTTTTGGACGAGACTAGAAAAGGCTACAAATTGCTAGTGTAGAAATTGCCTAAAAGGAGGGGCTCATTGATTCTGAAAACCATCTGCCTCTGCTCTTATCCCTTGGGTTGCTAAATAGATGTTAGATCCTCTCCAAATGTTATTTTCTGCTCCCTAGCATATGGAAACATGGAAGAATTTCATATCAGATAACATTCACACTGACTTATGTTGGGCAGCTAAAGCTTACACATCATTTGTTTCCTTCTGTAGCATTTATGTAAGCAGAAAGTAGAGGTTCGGGTCTTAATACGAAGGAGAAGGAGTCAGATGGCCCTTTAAAGTTATGCTTGAGAATCTGAGGTCCTTATTTCACATGACTCTGTAGTACTGAGTTGTACTTCTAAGTAAAGTCACCTCTTCAACCAATGCCTGCCAGATTGTGGGCTTGCCTTATCTATAGTTTTAATGGTTATAAAGAAAACCAAGCAATGCAACTGAATGTTGTATAACTTTGCAAAACAATACACAAAATCCATCCCCCCTTCTGCTGAGTAGGCGGCTGGCTGGGTGACTCCACTTTTCTCAAGAAAAAAATATACAACTGTATATATATTTCTCAAATAACCAGCCAATTGAGACAGCTCAGATATAAAGATTGGTCACTGAGTAGGAAGAAATGGCTCAAAGCAAGTCATGTGGAAGGAGGAGGAGGAGGAGGAGGAGGAGGAGGAGGAGGAGGAGGAGGAGGAGGAGGAGGAGGAGGAGGAGGAGAAAGATGGGAAGAAGAAGGAGAAGGGAGACGAGAAGGAAGAGGGGAAGAAGAGAGACAAGGAGGAGGAGGAGGAGGAGGAGGAGGAGGAGGAGGAGGAAGATTCACATCTAACCTTAGAATAGTTGTTCTATGTAGAACTATTCTGAGGTCAGATGTGACTCTCCTCCTCGTCTCTTCCTCCTCTATAGTGGAGGAACCAGTAGTGGGATTCAAAAAAATTTACTACAGGTTCTGGTGGGCATAGCAGGGGAGGGATACTGTAAAATCTCCATTCCCTCCCCACTCCAGGAGAAGGTTACTGCAAAATCCGCATAATCTCACCCTCTCTGAAGTTACATCATAACTTCCTCATAATCTGCCCTTTCTAATAATCAAATCCATAAATCAACAGTTGATTTTTTTTCTTTTTACAGCAAAAAAACCATAAAGAAGTTAAGTCACTAATAAATGTTAATCTTTCTCTAAAGTTAATTTTGCCATCTCTTCCAACCATTTTGCCATCTCTTGCCAACCATTCCTCCACTGTGAGTATTTTAAAATCTTTTCATTTTGGCACATATAATTTTATTTATTTATATATTTTATTTTGCCAAACATGTATTAGATAACAGATATAAATATAGACATGATTTTGAATCCATGAAATGGATACGAATAAAAGGGAACATTAGGACAGGGACCGTAGGCATGTTAGTGCACTTATCCACACCCCATATAGACCTCTTAGGAATGGGGTGAGGTCAACAGTAGACAGTCTAAGGTTAAAGTTTTGGCGGTTTGGGGAAGAAACCACAGTGTCAGTTAGAGCATTCCAGGCATTGACCACTCTGTTGCTGAAATCATATTTTCTGCAATTGAGTTTGGAGCGGTTTAGCTTGAGTTTGTATCTATTGTGTGCTCGTGTATTGTTGCGATTGAAGCTGAAGTAGTCATTGACAGGTAGGACGTTGTACCAGATAATTTTATGTACTACGCTTAAGTCAGACCAAAGGTGGCGTAATTCTAAGTTGTCCAAGGCCAAAATTTCAAGCCTGGTGGCATAAGGGATTCTGTTGTGAGCAGAGGAGTGGAGGATTCTTCTCGTGAAATACCTCTGGACTCGCTATAATGTCCGATATGCAGTGTGGGTTCCAGACAGATGAGTTGTATTCGAAGATTGGTCTAGCAAATGTTTTGTGTGCTCTAGTTAGCAGTACAATCTAGTGTTGCAGGAGTAATCATATACAACAATTATCCTCCAAGATTCTTTCCATTAATCCCAATAAAATAGTTCTAGTTTCAGTTAAATATTAGTCTTTTAAAAAAAAAATTTTTTTACAGCATTGTGTGTATTTAAACCTAACATTTTCTGGCTTTCTTACAAGTTCACCAAGCATAATAAAATGACTTTTCACACTGTCCGCATTTTCAGCATAAAACTGAAGCACCTTTATACATTCTAGATAATTTTTGGGGAGTCATATACTAACTGTGCATCATTTTATAAAAATTCTCTTTTAAATTATATCATAGTAAGATAGAGCCTTTATTGATCAGATTTGTACTCTGGTGCAATAAAAAAAATCTTGGCAGTTCACATACATCAAGAGAAAAGCAATAAAACAACACAGTGAAAGAATATAAAAAGAATTAATCAAAAGTGACACAACCATTGATTGGTCAGCCCAAAGGGGTCAGTTCATCCTCCCAAAGGGCTCTCTGATATAATTCGGTTTTTAATAGCTTGGGGAAAGTTAATGGAATGGTGGTGAAGAGCAGATGCACCCCCCAAAAAGTCATGCCTACCAGCCTCAGCCCCCTGTGGCAGTGGTGAAATTCCTTTTTTTTTTACTACTGGGTTCTGTAGGCATGGCTTGGTGGGCGTGGCAGGTGAAGGATATTGTAAAATCTCCATTCCCTCCCCACTCCTGGGGGAAGGATATTGCAAAATCCCCATTCTCTCTCCACTCCTAGGGGAAGGATACTGCAAAATCCCCATTCCCTCCCCACTCCTGGGAGAACGATATTGCAAAATCTCCATTCTCACCCCATTCCTGGGGGAAGGATATTGCAAAATCTCCACTCCCTCCCCACTCCTGGGGGAAGGATATTGCAAAATCCCCATTCTCTTTCCACTCCTGGGGAAAGGATATTGCAAAATCCCCATTCCCTCCCCACTCCTGGGGGAAAGATATTGCAAAATCCCCATTCTCTCTCCATTCCTGGGGGAAGGATATTGCAAAATCCCCATTCCCTCCCCACTCTGTAGCCAACTAGAGGTGGTATTTTTTGGTTCTCCAAACTGCTGAAAATTTCCATTACCAGTTCTCTAGAACTGGCCAGAACCTGCTGAATTTCACCCCTGCCTTATGGGTTCATAAGCAAGTTCTCCTGGGGTGTCCAAATCAGGCAGGTTGAAATTGAGTGGAGAAGGTGATCCTGCATGTTTTGTAATGCCAAGCCATGGATGGCTTTCCAAACCAGCATGTGGAATTGTCGAGAGATGCTAGTTGGCAGCCAGTGAAGAGTCTGGAGCTCCAATGTCATCTGTTCATATTGGCAGGTGCTCATTAACAGCCCAGCTATGAAATTCTGAAGCCTTTGAAGCTTCTAAATGGTCTTCCAAATAAATCCATGGAGAATGTGTGATAATGAGGGCAAGTGTTGACTTTGTGCTTTTGTATAGTCTCTCTCTTCCAGTAAATACACAGGAAATATTGATAATCTAGGGTCAACTCAAGCTTTATCCTAAATTTTCCATAGTCCCAAGTACTTCTGTAGTTACCTCTGCAATCCTGGTTCCAAGCAAAGCTGTTTTTTAAAATTAAGTATCAAAATCAATTCTAATGTCAGGAATGCCATTATGTGGTTGTGTCTTTAAGTATGAATGATTTGAGGTAAAAGCATGTTCAAATAATTGTAGTCAAATGAGAATTGTGGTACATTGATAGTAAGATATACAAAGATTTTTGATTTAAAGTGTATAATCTAATATGAACTATAAGTAATGACTGTGGAAGAAATGCACGAAAGTTATCTGTAACCAATCGACACGCTTTCTAAGATGTAATGAAGGATAATTCTTTTTTGTGTTTTTGTTCAACTAAAATAAAAAAAAATTCTTTTTAAAAAAAAGACCCATCCCCTGCATCAGTGGTGAAATCTAAACTACCAGTTCTGTGGACGTGGCTTGGTGGGCGTGACTTCTTGGGGTCATGTGACTGGGTGGGCGTTACAGTCATGTAACTGGGGAATCAAAAGACAGAAACTCACAATGTCCTGCTGGAGTAGGGTTGGACTAGATGACCTCCAGGTCCCTTCCAGCCCTGGATTATCCTCTGAAGCTGCTCCTAGTGCCAGGTTTGTAGTCCTTCCTTCCTCTCCTTTTTCCCTCCCTCCCTTTCTTTCTTTTTCTTTCTTTCTTTCTCCTTCCTTCCTTCCTTTCTTTCTTTCTCAGCCCTCCCCTCCCATTTTTGGCATAGCAGACTTGATGGAAGCCTGCTGGGAGCAAAATGGGACTTCCCCACCCCTGAATTTCCAGAGAACCTGTAGTAAAAAAAATGCTTAAAAAGTAAAAAAAAAAAGTTCCAAAGCTCAGCTGTTCGACGTGCGATCTTCGGAACGTGTGTTTTTTAAAAACATTTTTTAGTATTTTTTACTACCAGTTCGGGCGAACCAGTAGCATTTCATACCTGCCCTGCACCCACAATTCCATCACATGGTCCAATCAACTCCTCGTCCCAACTGGAGACAATCTCCAGTCATTTCCCTCCAGCTGCAGGCTGAACGTCCTTGACTCTCAGATAAAAGAATGTTGTTATGGCTATATATCTCCACTGACTCCTTGTAATCCCCCCTCCCATTTTCCCAGGGTAGTAATGTGGCAGCTCTGAAGCTCCAAGGAAAATATGGCTCCCAGGGCTGACATCTAGACCAGTATCTGTTAAACAGTGTGAGGTCAAATAATTTTAACTTCGTGTTTTGACAATTTGATTGTTATAACTCCAAATGCACCAATAATCACGGGGAAACATCTGCTTATCGATAAAGGAAAATAGTTGTAGCTCAGGATTGAAATGAGGGGTCCTTAATGCTCTCTGAGCTTAGTTGTTTTCTTGCAGGCATTTCACCAGCCGTGATGATGTTACCTAGTTTGAGTAAGGGAAGGTCTGCAAGAAAACAACCAAGCTCAGAGAGCACCAAGGACCCCTGAAACCTCTGCTTATTCAGTCCATAATGTTCATTTTTAAATGATGAAGTTCTGATATTTTGCAGTCTTTTCCAGTTCTTTTTGTGCTACTCTAGTATCATTTTCTGTGGCATCATCTATAGGTAGAACTTGCTTTGTGATGAAAAAAAATAGCATATCCCTAATTAATAGCTTAAAAGGGACATGGTAGCTCAGTGGCTAAGACACTGAGCTTGTTGATCAGAAGGTCGACAGTTCAGCAGTTCAAATCCCTAGCGCCACGTAATGGAGTGAGCTCCCTTTACTTGTCCCACCTTCTGCCAACCTAGCAGTTCAAAAGCATGTAAAAGTGCAAGTAGAAAAATAGGAACCACCTTTGGTGGGAGGGTAACAGCGTTCTGTGCGCCTTCAGTGTTTAATCATGCCGGCCACATGACCACGGAGACGTCTTTGGACAGCCCTGGCTCTTTGGATTAGAAACAGAGATGAACACTGCTCTCTAGAGTCGGGAATGACTAGTACATATGTGCAAGGGGAACCTTTACCCTTACCTTTACCTAAGCATATTTAAAGTGATTAGCCTAGCATTTTTTATATATTCATAAAAATCTGATTTAGCTAGTAAAAATACACAAAAGGATATTTCGGAAGAAAGTAGCAAATGACCCCTGACCCCTAGTAATGGCTGTAAAAATATATGAAGGCAATAAAAGCTGCGTGTTTTAATTAGATTGTTCTACTAGCTGGCTCTTATCTAATATTTAAAGGCTTCCTGACATCCATTTCCAGCTTTAACTGAGAGTAAAACAAGGGTAGCAAGGATATTTATAGTCTAGAGACAAGCTGGTGGTTACAATTCAGGGGGAAATAAATTAAGCATTCCAGATTTTGCTTGCTACATTGAGCTTCAGTGATCATGCTTTCTCGTGATCCCCACCATGGGAGTATCTATATCTTGATATGTCTTTTTAAGATAGGAATAAGATGAAAGAAAGCATGGAAAAGAGTAGAGGGTGGAGTATTTTAAGGGAAGACCGTGGCGTCTTTTGGTGCATTTAATGTAAGAAATATAGTGCCCTAGGCAGACATGGTTCGGGTGCGTAGGGTGAAAAGAGAGAAGAAAGGAAGTTGTGTTTTTTCTTCCCATGGTGCAAAAATGGTGTTTGCAAAAATGGTATGGGTAGGATCCTACCCATAAGGGTAGGATTTTCAGGCAAAGGCCCGGAGTCTACTCGGCAGAAGGGAGATATCTCAAATATTACCAAGCATTTTGAATCTGTATATATATAAAAGCGAAATGCCACTCACACATCATCACAAAATCTCCAGAACCGTAAAGCCTACAAACTTGAAATTTGGCACGTATGTTCCTTTTGGCTTCTAGGTGCCCCACTAAGAAAAGATTTTTCAAAATGACCATCAGATCATTAGTGTTTCTTATACAGTATTTAATATATACAGATTAACAGGTTCTGATGCCAAGGAGTTAGGCATTCTACTCCCTCTCCCCACCTGAAAAGAACTGTTCCAACTTGCCTCACATTCCGTTACCTCAGTTCAAACTGGCAGACATTCCATTCCTTCACTCAGGAGTGGTCTGGGGTTCCTTACAGTACTAAACATTGGTACCTTACCAAAATATCTACGCCTTCCACCTATGGAACTACTTCCAGACTCAATGCAGCAGGAGAGACATTCCCTTATGTCAGTGGTTCCCAAACTTGGCAACTTTAAGACTTGTGGACATCAACTCCCAGAGTTCTCCAGCCAGAATAGCTAGCTGGAGAATTCTGGGAGTTAAAGTTGCCAAGTTTGGGAACCACTGCCTTATGTGTTTCAATCACCGACCATCACTGAGCCAACGGACTGTGAACTGAATTTCTCCTGCATAGCCCAATCACATAGTTTCATTGTGAAGCATGAATATTCAGATAGTTAAATGATATAACACATACATCATTAAGTCACTTCGTAAACTTCTCAGTTGCATCCCTAGTAGAATTCAAGTTCACCCAGTAACATCAGTTGCTGGAAGATCCTAGGACTGTGGGGTCCTTGGCAATTTCTGAGCTTGGTTGTTTTCTTACAGATGTTTCATTATCACCTGCCCCAAATGGCCCGTTTTTTGTGAAAATGGGCCCTTTTTTTCAAATAAAATGCATGAATAGCCTTGGGGGGGGGCTTGCAGAGTGCTCTGGGGAGGGGACGAGCAAAAACACCCCTTTTTCACAAAAATGAGCCCATTTTTTGTCAAAAAAATTTACATGCATACCCTTATGGAGACTTATAGAGTGCTGCTGGGGACTGAGGTGCAAAACATGGCCCATTTTATATTCATTTCTGCCCTCACCAGCCCCTAGGAGCTCTCTGAAAGCCTCCATAAAGGTATACACAGCCATTTTTGTGAAGGGAGCGGGGCTTCAGGGGGCAAAAAAATGCTGTATTTGATGTATAAGACACACTCAGATTTTCAGCCTCTTTTTTGAGGAAAAAAAGGTGTGTCTTATGCTCCCAAAAATACAGTATGTCCAGGATGCAAGGGGTCTGCAAATATTTTCATGGCCCCCTTTTTGACTCGTGCAGTGTACAGGTCCTCAGTGGAAGGCAGGTTGGCAGTAATGTTTTTTCTGCAGTTCTGATTCCCCTCTGAAGTCTGTGTCTGCCTTGTTGGGTTGCAGAGCCAAACCAGACAGTTATGGAGGTGCAGATGACAGACCCAATGATTCCTCTGTAGAACTAAATCAGCAGCTCCTTGGGCAGTTTGAGCTTCCTGAGTTGGCACAGAAAGAGCATTCTTTGTTGTGCATTTTTGATGTTAGGTGTCCATTTTAGGTCTTGAGATATGATACAACCAAGAAATTTGAAGGTCTGTACTGTTGACAGTCATGACACCTTGAGGCAACTATTGCAGAGCTGTTGACTGTAGACCAATGAATCTTTTCTCTAACAGAGGTTAATAATGCAACCCCTGGTACCTCCTGGCTGCAAATACATTATTCATATGAATAAAAAAGCATCTCAGCTTGAGACTAATTGGCTTCCTCAAGTATTGGAGGTACCAACATTTCCCCAAACATATTCACTTCCAACTTAATGTTAATATTGGGTGCAATTTGCCTAATGGCCAAGTGTGTGCTATTTTAATTCAAGCTGACGCACAGTTGGAAGGTTATAGCCTTCCAAGAGCAACATTAACTGTCAGAGTTTGTTGAATAAATTCAAATTCAGAAACACACCCAGATAACTGATGCAGCAGGATTCATTAACTTCTTTATATACATAAGAATAGATGAATAAATATACAATACCAACAGGTGGTTCTTCCAAGTAAAGACAAGGCAGGAGAATTACAGGCAAACACAATTAGTTAGTTTCATTTCAGCAGACAAGCCCAGACAGACTGCTAGTTTACTTCTCAGAGCAGCAGACTGCTTAAGTTTCTGTTTCAATTCTCTGCAGACTCAGATCTGTTTAAGCTCCCATTGGCTGACTTAGTTGCTATGCCTATTCATTGGCTGACCTTGTTCCCATGTCTCTCCCAGTCATGAGTATTTTAACATTAGCTTATTCTCAAATAGCCTGGAAATGACAGACCCAGAATTTTTTTTGCACACTTTTTCGAGTGTCCAAAAATGTTTCCTGAGTAGTCTTCAGAAACACACTTTGGGTCAATTTCTAGTTGCAATCTTAACCAACTGCAATGTTGACACCCATTTGTATTTAAAAGAATGGTTTGTCTTCCTGGTACAGCAGGGAAGTCCTAGATGCAAGCAGCCCATTGGGTGATTATCTTCAGGGCTGTAATTATGAGGATTAAATCAGGAACAATCTTCATAAACTTCATCAAGTGCAACAAAAATGATTAGGAAGCTGAAGGCAAAAACGTACAAAGAATGGTTACAGGAATTGGGTATGTCTAGTCTATTGAAAAGGTTTAGGGGCAGTGGTGGGATTCAAAAAAAAATTACTACCAGTTCTGTGGGCGAGACTTGGTGGGTGTGACATGTCTTAATGGGTGTGGCAGGGGAAGGTTACTGCAAAATCCCCATTTCCTACTGATTAGCTGGGACTCGGGAGGTAGAGAATAGATGGGGTGGGACCAGCCAGGGGTGGTATTTACCGGTTCTCTGAACTACTCAAAATTTCCGCTACTGGTTCTCCAGAACTGGTCAGAACCTGCTGAATACCACCTCTCACTAGGGGTGACATGATAGCAGTCTTCCAATATTTGAGGGGCTGCCACAAAGAAGAAGGGGGTCCCCTTATTTTCCAAAGCACCAGAAGGCAGGACAAAAGCAATGGATGGAGACTAATCAAGGAGAGAAGCAACCTAGAACTAAGGAGGATTTACTAACAGTGAGATCAATTAACCAGTTCCAGCCCCTCCCTGAAGTTGTATGTGTTCCACACTGGGAATTTTTAAGAAGAGCCTAGACAACGATTGTCTGGTATGGTTGATCAGAAGACCTCCAATGTTCCTTCCACCTTGGTTTTTCTGTTAATAAAAAGAGCATGTAAGAAGGATTGCAAGTAGGCTTAATTTTTGCAGTCTCCCAAACATATTTTTATGATCTTACAGATAATTTGTTGGTGCTACTTGCTGCCATCTTCTCTTCCACCGTCTCCATCTGTTCATTTCTTTCTTCTAGAGGAACACTTGGGTAATTTGGCAGTGCTCATTATCCAATGCTCAATAACATGTTTTATGAAAATATTGAAATGGCATCTTAATACCAATGCCTCAAGGCACAGGGGCCATTCTTCCACTGAGAAATATCACTCCCTTCTAAGCATAACTACTTTAGCATCTAGCAAGCAATCCCGGAAATGTTATCTGAAAGTCAACCTCAATTCACGTTCCATTCAAAAAATAATAATAATGAAAGAGATCCCATCCTACGGAGGTTCCCCAAAACACTGAAAATCTGCTTATTTCCCTGGTTCCCCTTTTTCTGGACACCCCTCCTTTTCTTCTTTTATTTTATTGTTCTAGTGCTTTTAAACAGACAGTTAAACTTCCAAACTCGTTTGGGATTCAGTTGCTGTTTTTCAACCTTGGCAGCTTTAAGATGTATAGACCAGAGGTGGTATCCAGGAAGTTCTGACCAGTTCTGGAGAACTGGTAGCAGAGATTTTGAGTAGTTCGGAGAACTGGAAAATGCCACCTCTGACTGGCCCCACTCCCATCTATTCTCTGCCTCCTGAGTCCCAGCTGATCGGGAGGAAATGGGGATTTTGCAGTATCCTTCCCCTGGAGTGGGGAGGGAATGGAGATTTTACAGTATCCTTCCCCTGCCATGCCCACCAAGCCACACCCACCAAGCCACACCACACCCACCAAGCCACACCCACAAAACCTTTTGAATTCCACCACTGTTTAAGATGTAAGGACCTCCCCTCCCAAAATTACCTAGCCAAGCTAAGGAATTCAGGGAATTGAAGTCCACACATCTTAAAGTTGCTGAGTTTAAGATTGCCAAACACTGCCTTAAATTTTGGTAAATAAATAGAGTTTGGGGGGGAGTGACAATAAATAATTGTAATAACACTGATATTGAACTAAAACAAGAGTAGGCCATATAAAACTCTCTCTAAAACTCCATGGGTCAATTTTTTGAGAACAGGAACCACAGCTTCCCACAATATTGGTGTGAAAATTTCAGAAAAAAAGTGAAGATGGCGACTCCAAGTGAGACCTCTCCAAGGTAGAACCGCTATAAAAGAAAGGTACAATTTGTAACTAGATAAAAGAAAATCCGAAAAAAAAAAACATTCTCTCCATCCTTCTCCATGACAGCCAGTTTGGTTTATTGCTTATAGCATCAGTCTAGAAACTGGGAGGCCATAAGTTGTAGTTCTGTTGGCAAGGCCCAACAGAGATTTCATTTCCTTAGAGTCCTGTGAAAAAATCAGGTGGAGCAATGGCTGATGGCCTCTTTCTATTGGTTCACAATAGAAAGCGTCTCACATATTGCATTACAGTATGGTATGCTGGTTTAATTGCGCAGACAGGAAGGCACTACAGAGAGTGATCAGTTTGGCAGAAGAAACCATTGGTTGCCCTCTAACACCACTGGATGACATCGCCAGGTCTCGCTGCTTTAGCAGAGTAAGGAAACTACTCAAAGATGATTCACACGCTGGTCAGTGTCTCTTCGCACTTCTATCATCGGGCAGAAGACATCAAAGTATTGCCAGTTGAACAAATAGGTTTAAAAATAGTTTCTATCCTTGGGCTGTCAGACTCTTAAACATAACCACAATCACTCCACACACACACACACACACACACACACACACACACACACACGGAAATGTATGACTAGTTTTTTCTTTTTCTTTCTGTCTCTTTTTTTTTTCTTTTCCCCTAATTACTTGTATTGGAATTATTCTTTACACTATTTATGTTGTTGGTATTTGTTATCATAGATTGCACCAGTGAGGCTAAAACCAACTTTGTTGTATTTATTTTGTACAACAACAATAAAGGCTATGCTATACTATAGTCCCACCTTAAGCACAAAGCCAGCTAGGTGGCTTGGGCCAGTCCCTCTCTCTCAGCCCTGGGAAGGAGCAAATGGCAAGTCACTTCTGAGAAAAACCTTGCCAAGGAAATTGCAGAGATTTGTTCATGTAGTCATTAGGAAACAAGAATGACTCAAAGGCAAAGTAAGAGACAATTTGATCTATTGGTTACGGCACCAGGCTAGAAAACAGAAGACTGTGTTACAGTTCTGCCTTGGGCCTGAAGCCAGTTGGATGACTAGAGTCGAGTAATTCTTTTCTCTCAGCCCTGGGAAGAAGAAAACAAGGGCAAACCACTTCTGAAAAACCTTGTCGGGAAAAGTTTCTATGGAGATTCTCAATCAACTAGGTCACAGTTGTCCCCAAAGTGCTTTTTCCATAAGGCAGTTTGGAGAAGTTTCTTGGATGAGAAGCACAATATTTTCAATGAAAACAATGAAGAAAATCCAGTTGTCTTTTGGAAAAAGCATTTTGGGGACTTATCAAGAAAAGTCCTAAGATTGGTCCAGATGGTTGCAAGGGAGGGAGGCAGGGTGGCAGGCAGGGTGGAAAGGAAGGAAGGAAGGAAGGAAGGAAGGAAGGAAGGACTCTTCTCCCAAAGAAGAGTGGGTCAACCTATTCTCTAAAGCAGGGGTCCCCAACCTTGGCAACTTTAAGACTTGCGGACTTCAACTCCCAGAATTCCTCAGCCAGCCTCCAGAAATTGTGGGTGCTCCAACACTGGAGGTTTTTAAGAAGAGATTGGACATCATTCATTTGAAATGGTACAGGGTTTCCCCCTTGAGCAGGGGTTTGGACTAGAAGATCTCCAAGGTCCCTTCCAATTCTGTTGTTCTGTTATTCTGTTATTCTGATATGATTGTGCCCATTTAACTTATCCCTCCATTCGTTATGTTCATCTCTTCCAAAATCCTTCCCCAAAGATTGTTCATCTCAGATCTCTGGAGGGCAAAGAAACTGTCCAATGCACAAACCGGAAGTTTGGGAACAGACTTCCAGTTTGCACGTTGGATTGTTTTTCACCCTCTGGTGGGAGAAAAACATCTCAACGGTCAACCCAGACGTCCATTCCCAAACTTCTGGTTTGCATGTTGGGCCGTTTTATGCCCTCCCCAGACTCCTAAAAAGCCTCTGGAGTCTTGGGAGGCCGAAAAACAGACCTACCGGGCCCACCAGAAGTCAGAAAATGGGCCGTTTCCAGCCTCCAAAGAGCCTCCGGGAGGGGCAGGGTAGGCTGTTTTCACCCATCCCAGGCTCCCAGAAAGCTCTGCACGCATGTGTGGGGCAGCATGTGTGTGTGTGTTTCATGCATGCATGCACAGGGGGCATGGCATGGGGGGCATTAAAATATGTGGGTTGGCACGCGAGCGGCAGAGGTGAGTTCCTACCAGTTTGCACCTATTTGGTAGAACCGGTTCGTCAAATCTACCGAACCGGTTAGAAGAGGTTCCACCAGTGGACCCGGAAAGCAGGCCACACCTACAGAAGAGGTTCCAAAAATTTTTGAAACCCACCACTGCTCTTTGGATATGATTATTCTACACTTCATGTTCATATTTATAAAACTCAGTGCCTCTGTGAAAGGTAAGGATGACTATTGCGTTTGTGGTGCAATCAGAACATTGCATGTGTTGAAGTTGTTTTAACGCAAACCAGTGACGTGCGGTGAGGGTTACCGTTGGTGAGGCAAGACTGCAGCAGTGGCGAGAAGCAACGTCTCCGCCGCTGTGTCTGACAGGCGTCTCGCATTTTTGACAGACATAAATGCGAGACACCTGTCGGACACAGTGGTAGGGGTGTTGCTTCTCGCCGCCGTCACACTCCATTGCCTTGCCCCCCGCCTCCTCCAACAAACAATCCTGCTGCCCCGGCCTGCAGCCAGCCCGCCCACCCTCCGCCCAACCTGCTCCCTGCCTGGCCGGCCGGCCAGCACAAGGACTCACCGCTCTTCTCCTCCTCCTCCTCCTCCTCTTCCTCCTCCTCGTCCTCCCCACTCGGTGCTGGGCTGGCTGCAGGCCGGGGCAGAAAGATTGTTCGGAGGAGGAGGCGGGGGGCAAGTGCGACGGCGGCGAGAAGCATCTCAGATGGAGGCAGGACACCCGGAAGGCAAGCCGAGCCATGCCTTTAAGTGCCGGCTTGCCTTCTGGGCTGGCCGGTGCAGAAGGCAACCCGGCACTTAAAGGCATGCTGGCACTTTAGAGCTCGGCCGCCATTCAGCGAAACATGTTTCGCTGAATGGCAGCCGAGCTCTAAAGTGTCGGCATGCCTTTAAGTGCCGAGTTGCCTTCCATGCTGGCCAGCCCAGAAGGCAAGCTGGCACTTAAAGGCATGGGCTTGGCTGCCATTCAGCGAAACATGTTTCACTGAATGGCGGCCGAACTCTGCCTGCCGGCACGCTAAAGTTAGTTAAGGCAGGCAAGGGAAACCGCGACCCGAAAGGAAGTCTTGCTGGGAAGACACGGCAGCAGGGCTTTAAAGGTCTCGCCCCTCCCCAGCCAGCCAGCCCACCCAGCCCATTCCTCCTCCCGCCACCACTGTGTCCAACAGGCCAGGCATCTCGCGTTTATGGCGGATATAAACGCGAGACACCTGGCCTGTTGGGACACAGCGGCGAGAACGTCCCTGCCACCTCCGTGCTCCGCCGCCTCACCCCCCCCACCTCCGACCCCACCAGACCACTGTGAAGAAAGAAACACACACACACATACACTCCACAATAAAAAAATTACATATTTAATTACAATAAATTTGAATCCCCCCCTCCCTCCGTCCAATCCACATACCTTTTCCAGCTGTGGAAACTCTCTCAACTTTCCTCTTGTCCACCCAATGTAAGGGTGCTCAACGTAAGCGTGCTCATAAGGCATGATTCGCTGCTCCCCGATCAGGACGCGGGAGAATCAGTGCCTCCTTTGCATATGGAATTTTTTGCTTTTTAACTCTTTCTTAACTTTTAAAAGGCGAAAAATTCCTTATGCAAAGGAGGCCCCGAGTTCTCTGGCCTCCTCCTAGTTAATACTGAGAGCAGACACCAAGCCACTGTGACTTGAAATCTGGTAGCAACTACCCTGGCTTTAATTATTTTAAAAAATATATTTAAAATTCTTTATTTTCCCTGAGGAGACTGGTGAGGCCCCGCCTCCCTTGCTTCTAGTGACTGCACGTCCCTGACGCAAACCAAAGATGCCTTTTAAAAAACAAGTTTACATCATATTCTTATGCATGCCACTGCTCTGTGTGAGATAATTTAAGGTGGTTCTGACAAGTGTCGTCAGCATCTTCATCTTTCCTATTACTTACTCCTTTGGGATCTTTTGACTATCACCTGTCTGTTGGTTGTATCTCATGGTTTGTGATCGTATCTTATTTATTTATGATTTATTAATTTGTGGATTTTGTACTGTATATGTTGAGAGCTTCTGCATTGGAAACAAATTCCTTGTGTGCCCCATCACTCTTACAAAGAATACAGTATGCTGTTCTATTCTATTCTGTTCTGTTCTATTCTATTCTGTTTTATTCCATTCCATTTTCTGTTCTATTCCATTCCATTTCATTTTCTATCCTATTCTTTATTCTATTCTATTCCATTCCATTTTCTATCCTATTCTTTATTCTATTCTATTCTATTCCATTTTCTATCCTATTCTTTATTCTATTCCATTCCATTTTCTATCCTATTCTTTATTCTATTCCATTCCATTTTCTATCCTATTATTTATTCTATTCTATTCTGTTCTATTCTATTCTATTCTATTCCATTCCATTTTCTGTTCTATTCCATTCCATTCCATTTTCTATCCTATTCTTTATTCTATTCTATTCTATTCCATTCCATTTTCTATCCTATTCTTTATTCTATTCCATTCCATTCCATTTTCTATCCTATTCTTTATTCTATTCCATTCTGTTCTGTTCTATTCTATTCTATTCTATTCCATTCCATTCCATTTTCTGTTCTATTCCATTCTATTCCATTTTCTATCCTATTCTTTATTCTATTCCATTCCATTTCATTTTCTATCCTATTATTTATTCTATTCTATTCTGTTCCCTATTCTATTCTATTCCATTCCATTTTCGATCCTGTTCTTTATTCTATTCTGTCCCCTATTCTATTCCATTCCATTTTACTCCACTCCACTCCACTCCACTCCATTCCATTCTTTTATTATTTACTCATGCAGGCTTATTTATAATGTGATTTTGGGATGTAGCTTCTCTGCAACCAACGTGTCTGTAATTTACAAACTCACTGCTTAGCACAATATATGAATACCATCTGTTGTGCTTTTATACAATAAAGACTGGACAAACAAACCATTGACTGTTTGGTGGGGAAATGCAGCCAATAAATTTTGCAACTTTTCTCTCTGCTGTGTCAGTTATCTCACTTTTTGAAAATCAGCTGTTCTCTTTCCTGGCCATGATTGCTATGAGCACAAAGAAGCATTTAGAACCATTAATGAAGTATTGCATGTCTTTTTGGAGGAACTTTTGCTAGTTTCCCCCCTGAGAATTCTATTTCCGGACAAATTGCTCTGTATAATTAGAACTGATTAGTATGAACACAAACTGGATCCCCGTCTTTTAAAGAGTGTCAGCTATTTTAGAAGTAAAGTATTTATTAGGCTCAATATAGAACTGGCATGGATCGTGGGAGGATATTAAATTTCAACTTGAGCTTCACTCCTAATGACCACATAGACATAGCCATTTTTCCTGGGTAAAAATTCAGAAGTGGGTTCCCATGTCCGTCTTCTAGTATGCTCTTCCAGCCTCCCAACCTTCCAGCTTCTGAGATTGGTTGATGCTCTCGTTCTGCGAAAGAGAGCTATTAATTTCTTTTTTTGGTGGCTACATGTCTTTAGAGAAGTAAAGTCTGTAAACATTTGTTAAGTGAATCACTGCAGTTGTTAGTAGCCTGGTTATTAAGTGAACCTAGTTTTTACTTTGCTTGTCCGAAAGTCGCAAAAGGGGATCGCATGACCCCAGGATACTACAACCGTCATAAGTGTGAGTCAGTTGTCAAGCAACCAAATATAAATCACATGATCTTGGAGTTGTTACAACAATCATAAGTGTGAAAAATGATCATAAGTCACATTTTTCCAATGCTGCTTTAACTTTGAATGGTCATTAAGTGAAGTGTTGTAAGTTGAGGACTACCTGTAGTTATTCCTTTTAAGGAAGCTCACTCTCAAATTTGTTTAAGTTGTTCATTGCCCCATGGCACGCCAGCCAATTGTTCAGACCTGCTGTCCTGCTATACTGCCCCTGCTTAGCTGTCTTAAGAAATGGGGGTGGGGGGAGGAAACTGCAGAGTGGGATAGAAGGGGGGAGGATAGAGGAAAGGGAAGGAAAGATCATCATGCCATCCCGTAAGAGCTGCAACCTGCTTCAAGGTCATCCAATGGAATGCAACACCTTCAAGCCTACCCTATTTCCCTGAAAATAAGACCGCCCCAGATAATAAGCCCAACCTGGCTTTTGAGCGCATGCCCTAAAATAAGCCCTCCACCAAAAATAAGTTCCCTCTGAAAATATCGCAACACAGCAGCAGCCATGAGGTGACCTCACCCACTGCCTCCTGTACCTCAAAAATAATAAGACCTCCCTGAAAATAAGGCCAAGGGCTTATTTCCGGGGGGGGGAGGTTCAAAAGAAAATAAGAATCTGTCTTATTTTTGAGAAAACAAGGTATGCAGCTGGGGACTGTTACCAAAATAATTAATATGAATTCTATTGGACACTCACCGGTAACCAAGGAAGGAGGGAAACAAGACCCAAAGGTGAATGTTAACTACACTCTTCGAGCGTGAAATGCCAGACTTGGCTTTCTTACCCTGTAACTACTGGGTAAAGTGCACTTTCTATGACCAGGAGTCCGAGAGTCTTTCTTTGCTAATGGTCTAAGTTGTAACAGCTGATAGATGCTGTGTCAGCACCTCTCCATTAATTAATTAGGAAAGAAAGACCACGAGACTCCATGTGTGGAAATCAAGTGTACTTTTACTAATTAAAAATGATTAAAGGCATAGCGAAGCGAAATTTGAATATTTAGGCGCGAAAGCGATTGATATATAGAATAGCCCATTCCCCACCCCTTGGCATCACAGTTACTGTCCAATCATAATTCTTCCAAGTGTCAGGTGTGAGATAACTTCAAAAGGCATCACAAAGATGGAATGTCGGTGCCGTTAGTCCTGGCGGGAAACTCCCACGCATGCGTAGTCCGATCATCCGGTGAACTCCAGAACCTTCCTCCAACACAATGAGTAACCCCTCCCAAATACCATGCCCTCCCTCCCCGTTTCATGGCAACCGAAGCAACAGCAAAGCAGAGGCTGACATGCTGCATCTGTTCAACTGTGTCCAATTTTCAGCAATTCTATGGGTTGCCTCTCCTCACAAATTCTGATCTTGTGCAGTGGTTTCAGGGGTTTTTTATGCTCTGCCTGCTGTTGGCTTTGATGGTGTCCAGAGGTGGTGTCCAACCGTGGTGGGATTCAAATAATTTAACAGCCGGTTCTCTGCCCTAATGACCAGCTGGGTAGGCGTGGCTCTGTGGTCACAGGACTGGGTGGGCGTGGCCAACTCAACGTTACTCACGTTGGGCGCTTCGCCTTAGCTGTGACAATATCATCAGGATTAACCGGAGAGGCAGTTTCTGTAAGCAGGGCAATAAAAATTAGGCTAGAAACAAGACCAGAATGTTTCCTTCCTGCCTTCCTTACAGGATTAGCTGTGTAAAGTGGGAAAAAAACAAAAGGAGATTTCTTCCAACAACTGGTTCTTCAAACTACTTAGAAAGTTAACAACCGGTTCTCCTGAATAGGTGCGAAGAGGCTGAATCCTACCACTATACTCCTATTCTGACTATAACTGCCTTTTCCATTTGGACAAAATAAGTAAGAATTTTGTGGTTTTTGCCTGCCAGCAATACATCTGGTTTTATACACTCTGGTACTTGCTTCTTGGTCACCTTTGTGGGCCAACGGATGCATAGGAGTTCCAGCCAACCAATAACATATCATTAAATTAATAAATGTTGAACTCTGTGATATTTCTAGCAAATTTATGGTCAAAGTGTTTCACAACAACAAAGACATCTGGAAACATCTTTGAAGGGAATTCCCTGTTTTAAGGTCTTATTTCCCAGCGTGTTTCTCGCTATGAGACACGTTAATATTTTAAGCTCCTAAAGAGGAGGTGACAGGAATGACTGTGAAATGCTTATTTCCAGGATTGTAGTTTTCTTGTCACCATGTAATTGTAACTGATAGTTTACAAGTTAAAATTAAGTTGTCATGGTTGTACTTGTCAAGAAGCTTACAGGAACATTTCTTGTTTTCTTACTTATTATATACTCCTCATATTTGTTGCTCCATTGCATGAAGCAGGGAAAGTGAAATGGTTTTATTATGTGGTATTTTAATTCTGCCTAGGACTGGGATGGTGAACCTATGGCACACGTGCCACAGGTGGCACATGGAACCATTTGTCAGGGCACGCAAGGCATTGCCCTGTCAGCTGGCCAGCACGTATGTGCGCGCTGGCCAGCTGACTAGCTTTTCTAGGGCATTTTTCACCCTCCCCAGGCTCCAGAGGCTTTACAGGATTGTTTTTCATCCTCAGGAATGGACTTCCAGTTTGTTCGTATGGCCGGTTTAAGCCCTCCGGAGCCTTCAGGGGCCTTCCGGAGGCTTTGCTGAAGGCGCCGGAGGACGAAAAAAAAACCTATGAGCAAACCGGAAGTCACTTCCGGTTTGCTTGTAGGGCCAATTTAAGTCCTCCGGAGCCTTCAGGGAAGGCTCTGGAGCCTTCCAGTTTAAGGGCCAGTTTAAGCCCTCCGGAGCCTCCGGAGCCTTCAGGGAAGCCTCCTGAAGATCCCTGAAGACTCCGGAGGGCTTAAAGTGGCCCTACAAGCAAACTGGAAGTTCATTCCCAAACTTCTGGTTTGCCCATAGGGTTGTTTTTTTGTACTTCAGAAGCTTCAGCGAAGCGCCTGAAGCCTCTGGAGGGCCCCGGAGGGGGTGGGGGTGGAAGAGGCTGTTTTCGCCCTCCTCAGGCTCCTATAAAGCCTCTGGAGCCTGGCGAGGGTGAAAAAAGCATACAAAAAATGGGGGGGGGGGGAGCACCTGTCATGAGCAGATGCACACTGTGGGTTGTGCATTGCATTATGGGTGTGACATGCCCGCGCACAACCCCCCTGCACTCCCCCCACTTTTGGCATGCAAGCCAAAAAAGGTTCGCAATCATTGGCCTAGGAGAAACTCTAGGGATGCGGTGGCTCAGTGACTAAGACACTGAGCTTGTCGATCAAAAAGATCGGCAGTTCTGTAATTCAAATCCCTAGTGCTGCATAATGAAGTGAGCTCCCGTTACTTGTCCCAGCTTCTGCCAACCTAGCAGTCGAAAGCACGTAAAAAATGCAAGTAGAAAAATAGGAACCACCTTTGGTGGGAAGGTAACAGCGTTCCGTGCACCTTTGATGTTGAGTCATGCCAGCCACATGACCATGGAGACATCTTTGGACAGTGCTGGCTCTTGGGCTTTGAAATGGATATGAGCACCGCCCCCTAGAGTCAGGAACGACTAGCACATATCTGTGAGGGGAACCTTTACCTTTAGGAGAAACTCTGGGTCTTAAGTTAGACCTTCTAGAACCATAGGCTGGCTTAAACTTCAGGTAGGTCAGAGATTTGAGACTACATTATTTTTTAATTCTTCCTATCTATTACTAACAAGAAGGAGTTACTTCTCCATTGAGCCTCAAGCATGAGCCGCCTTTATCGTCTAAGGAAATTGGTCCATCAGTCTTGGTTTCTGGTGTAGGCCTGGAGAGTCAAGGTCACCAGATTCAAGTTGACTCTGAGGACTGGACTATCAACGATCTCATCCTCTTCTCTAGTGGAGAGCAGAATGAGATGGACCAAGAGGGAGATCCCTGTACCAGAAGATTCAATGAAGTGGCTTTATCCTCTGAGACAACTTGGTTCATCGGTCTTGGTTTCTGGTGTAGGCCTTTCAGACATGGTGAGTCATAGTCATCAGACTCAAGTTGACTGTGAGGATAGACTATCAACGATCTCATCTTTTCTTCTAGTAGAGAGCAGGATGAGATAAGACCAAGGATGAGATTCTCCCATACCAGAAGATTCAATGAAGTGGCCTTATTCTATTAGACGTGCATATTTCATTTTAATGCCATCTGATATAAAATGTCAGGCTCTACTCTTGCAACCAGCCCAGAGAGCATTGGTAATTTTGCAATCCCGTAAACAATCAGGAACTGGCAAAATGAAGCCAATGGGAAGAAATTGGCCGGTTGTTCAGTTGGCATGAAATAGAACCTGTAAAACAGAAAGCTTAACATGCCATTGAATTATTTCAAAGTAATTGATCTCCCACCACCCTTGTAAATAACGGATGACTCTTTTTATGCCAAGTCAACATTACATTTTGTGTTATAGTTTGTGTAAAGGGAAATAGAGATACTGGAGGTAGACCGAGATAAACAGTTTTATGTTTACAAGAAATCTGAGCCATAAAATGAATGCTGCCAACTCACACTAAACCAATGACTTTCTTTTTTCGATAGGTAACTTGCCTTCATGATTTCTTTGGCGATGATGATGTTTTTATTGCTTGTGGCCCAGAAAAATTCCGCTATGCCCAAGATGACTTTTCTCTGGATGAAAATGGTAAAATCTCTTCCACAATTTTTATCATTATCATTATTATTATTTTAAAGGGGTAGGGTATCTTCTGGCTAAATTGGGGGTTACCTTGCATTTGTATTAGACATTTTATATGCAATAAAATTGCTTAGACTCACAATAGAATTCAGGTTGCATTTTATGCATCTCACTGGATCCCAACCTACCACAATTGGAACCCAATTCAAATTCCTGTGAGGTATTAGTACTGCTTTATAAAACCTTAGTAAGACCGTACCTGGAATATTGCGTCCAATTTTGGCCACCACACTATAAAAAGGATGTTGAGACTTTGGAAAAAGTGCAAAGAAGAGCAACTAAGGTATTAAAGGCCTGGAGACTAAAACATACGAAGGACAGTTGCAGAATTGGGGTACAGCTAGTCTATAGAAAAGGAGGACTAGGGCAGTCATGACTAATCTTTTCATCGCTGTGTGCTGAAATTATGCAATGCACGCATGACACATACACACACACATGCACATTCCCCACCCCCATGCATGTATGCATGACCCCCCATACACGTGTGTCTCCCACATGCGGCCCCCCCATGCATGCGTGGCAGAGATCCAAAAATCAGCTGTCCAGCAGGAGGCTTGCACGCATGCACAGTGGAGGTGAGCTGGGGTGATGGCTCATGTGCCCGCAGAGAGGGCTCTGCGTGCCACCTGTGACAGGTGTACCATAGGTTCGCCATCATGGAACTAGAGTGTCATGATAACAGTCTTCCAGTTTTTTAGGTGCAGCCACAAAGAAGAGGGGGTCAATCTATTTTCCAAAGCACCTGAAGGCAGACAAGAAATAATGTTTTCTGTTTCACAAGAAGATTGTAAATTTCATCAAAGTCTTTTTTTGCTTCTTGCCACACTGTCCTCTCTATAAATCTGCTTGATTAGTTTCCCTTTAGACAAAACCTGGCGGTTGTGTAAAACTTCACTCATTTGCCCCTCCTGCCACCTCTGGGCTAAGAAACCCTGATTCATTTGGAATCTATTAAAGACGTTTAATACCTTGTAAGAACTAAGCAAGATTGTTGTTCATGACAGATTGCTTCTCCAGACTATGACAGACACCCTTGTTTTTGTGGGAATTGTCCCCGTTTGCAAGAAATTATCATTATCTGGATCTCTTTCACCTGGTTTTTCCTCTCTTTTTATTATCTTCCAAATATTTTGGATCTTATTCCAGAAAGATGCTTTGGAGTGTTTGGGAGAGTGAATGTCACATCTTTCTGTATCAGTTTCTATGCTACATAGGAATTGAAGTTCCTCCACAGCTTCTATACGTATCCATCCATCCGTCTGGCTGTCTGTCTGTCTGTCTGTCTATCTATCTATCTATTCCTTCCTTCCTTCCTTCCAGCCATCCAGCCATCCTTCCTTCCTTCCCTCCTTCCTTCCATCCATCCATATCTATCTATCTATCTATCTATCTATCTATCTATCTATCTATCTATCTATCTATCTATCATCTATCTATCTTTCCTTCCTTCCTTCCTTCCTTCCATCCATCCATATCTATCTATCTATCTATCTATCTATCTATCTATCTATCTATCTATCTATCTATCTATCTATCATCTATCTATCATCTATCTATCTATCTATCTATCTATCTATCTATCATCTATCTATCTATCTATCTATCTATCTATCTATCTATCATCTTTCCTTCCTTCCTTCCTTCCTTCCTTCCTTACTTACTTACTTACTTACTTACTTACTTCCATATCTATCTATCTATCTATCTATCTATCTATCTATCTATCTATCTATCTATCTATTCCTTCCTTCCTTCCTTCCTTCCAGCCATCCAGCCATCCTTCCTTCCCTCCTTCCTTCCATCCATCCATCCATCCATCCATCCATATCTATCTATCTATCTATCTATCTATCTATCTATCTATCTATCATCTATCTATCTATCTATCTATCTATCTATCTATCTATCATCTTTCCTTCCTTCCTTCCTTCCTTCCTTCCTTACTTACTTACTTACTTACTTACTTACTTACTTCCATATCTATCTATCTATCTATCTATCTATCTATCTATCTATCTATCTATCTATCTATCTATCTATTCCTTCCTTCCTTCCTTCCTTCCAGCCATCCAGCCATCCTTCCTTCCCTCCTTCCTTCCATCCATCCATCCATCCATCCATCCATCCATATCTATCCATCTATCTATCTATCTATCTATCTATCTATCTATCTATCTATCTATCACTATCTATCTATCTATCTATCTATCTATCTATCTATCTATCTATCTATCTATCTATCACTATCTATCTATCTATCTATCTATCTATCTATCTATCTATCTATCTATCTATCTCTCCCTTTCTTCCATGCATCCATCCATCCATATCTATCTATCTATCTATCTATCTATCTATCTATCTATCTATCTATCCATCCATCCATCCATCCATCCATCCATCCATCCATCCATCCATCCATCTATCTATGCCTTCCTTCCTTCCATGCATGCATGCATGCATCCCTCCATCCAATTAGACTGTAGCTAAAATTGATAATTCCTACTTAGATTGGTGATCCCTAGAGAGTATATAAAGTATCTTCTCATAATTCAGGACCCTAAAGCTAGATTTTTGAGGAGACATTCTAGAATGAATAGAAACATAGTACAATGTCTTATTTCAAGCCAAGATGGTGACTTACACCATCAGGAATAGGTATATTTAGCACAAAGTGAAATTAGTCTGCCAGGCATCCCTGACCAATATTTAGATCAAGTGTTGCTTTTCATTAGTCATACTAAACTATGATGAGTTTCTGATTGGTTCCCTTCAGGGAAGCCATTCAAAGCAGTTTAAATACCAGATTGATCTGTTCATTCAATGAAGTTTCAACAAACTAATTTGATATCATGAAGTTCTGCAAAGACTTTTCAAACTTGTTGAAGGTTCTCTAGTGGAGATTGGAAAAGGAGCAGAGAGATTACAAGACATTGTCTAATGAGATACCACCTCATCATGTACATGTCGAAGGAACCAAGTTGAAAAGTTGGTTCAAATCAGAATTCTCCAACCTGGGTGGCCTCCACGTGGGGGGAGTTCCAGAGTTTATACAAGGAAGCCTGAACATTACAGATAATTTGGGAACCTGAATTCCATTCATCCAAAGGACATCAAGCATATAGGTCAGTGATGGCAAACCTTTTTGGCACCGAGTGCCCAAACAGGAACATGTGTGCATGTGCATATGCCGGAGCGTCAGAAACCCGAAGACCAGCTGGCTGGTGTGAATGTGCTCACTGGGCAACTTCGGGATTCCGGCACGCTGGTCTTCACGTGTGCTGGAGGACTGGAAACGCAAAGACCAGCTGGCCTGTGTACGCATGCCTGTTTTCTCGCCATTTTTCATGAAGTTTTCAGGCCTGTTTTTTTGTTTTTTTTTCAGGCCATTTTTGGGGGTGTTTTTCAGGCCATTTTCAGGCTGTTTCCTGGGGCTCCGGCACCTGTTAAGACTAGCTATGACATCTGCGTGCATCTGCCCCTCAGAAACCTGTGGAGCAGCTGGCAATGGTGTGCCACAGGTTCACTATCATGGATAGTGATCCATGCTTCAAAAAAGCATCACGTTTACCAGGATCTTGTGTGTGTGTTCTGTTTATTGTTTCCCTTACAGAGTGTCGAGTAATGAAAGCAAACCCGCCTACCACCCCAGGAAGCAAGTCATCTCCAACCCCACAGAAGAGTGCTGCAAAAAGCCCAGCTCCATTGCGCCGGAGCAAATCACCAGCTGATTCAGGTAACCTTCAGGATGGTGAGTGATTGTTCTCTTCCAACAAATAAACGTGAGTTCCTCATGGATCTAGGGGATAAATTAACTTAATTGAGAAGCATATCCCTCTTGGATTGGAGACTGACCAATTCCAGTGCTATGGAAGAGTCCGTGAATTAACCTGGTCTTTGCTTATTTCTGCTGCCTTCTGTCCCCATGCTGGCTTATTTTGCTTATGATGTCCATCCAAACTCTAACTCACCGAATTAGGGTTGGAGAACGGAGTGAAGTGATTGACTAAGACAGTAGCGGTAGCTGCTACTGCAATATATTTCCATTAGTTGTGTCATCTGCATTCCAGAAGAAATAATATTTTAAACTATTTATTTAGTTGCATCCTGACTTTATTATTTTTACAAATATCTCAAGGCTGTCAACATGTCTAACTTCCTCCCCCTATGCTCCCCACAGCAACGAAATGTGGGATGGGATGGGCTGAGAGAGTGGGACTGGCTCAAGGTCACCCTGTTGACTGTCATGGCTAAGGCAGGACTAGAACTCACACTCTCCTGGTTTCTAGCCTGCTGCCTTAACCACTAGACACAGCTGGTTGACCCAAATGTGCTTTTTCAAAAGGCAGCTGGACTTTGTTTTTCCTTAAAAACATTTCGCTTTTCATCCAAGAAGCTTCTTCAGTTCACAAACTGGTTATGCCAGGGGTGTCAAACTCAAGGCTTGAGGGCAGGATCCGGCCCAGAATGTGGTCGGACCTGGCCCACGGGGCCGTCCTAATCTACCCAATGTGAAGAGGAAACATGCCAGCACTTTGGGGAGTGGCATCAAGCTGACCACGCCCACCCAGTTGACCACACCCACCCAATCAGCTATGCCCGTCCACCCATCCCAAGGAAAACCACAGCCCTGATGTGGCCCTCAATTAAATTGAGTTTAACACCCCTGGCTTATGCGCTTCAAAACTTTGACTAGCACTTTCTTAAAATTGGAGCCCAATATTAGGAATCTTTTCCCCTAGCATTTCTCATTTGATCTGATAAAAATGTGGCTTCAGTGTTTTCTACAAAGGAAAAGAGGATTTCAGTGGGATTCTTATGGAGGGAGGGAGCACAAAGTTCTTGTGCTTGATTAGTTGCTTTGTTCTTCACAATAGCCCTGCAACGATGCTGTGTTATAATATATCACAGTTTGAGTAGGAAATCATAGTTATTCTACAGTTTGATGAAATTCTTGGAACTGGGTGAGATGTGCAATAGGCAGCTTTGATTCAAGAAAAGACATCGATTAATTTCAATGATGATTGGAAGCCCTTCTGGTGTGTGTGTGTGTGTGTGTGTGTGTGTGTGTGTGTGTGTAACAGAAAAATGAAATTATGACACATGGATTTTATTTGATAATTAGAAAAAAATACCGATAATATGTAATAGAAAAAATGAAAGTTGTGTTGTAAACATAGAGTAAGAGATTAAAAGGAATTCATTCTGATATCTGTTGCAAAAGAGAGTTGGAAGTCATTTTTATATTTCTTTTTCTTTCTTTTATTAATTTATTATTCATTTTATTTACTAGATTTTTATCCTACCTTTATTACTTTACAAGATCAAGATGGCAAACATATCTAATACTCATTTCTACTCCTTTTCTTTCTGCTTTGCTTTCATTTTCATTCTTTATTTTCCCCCCTCTATCTTAATTGTTAGTTTTTGTTCATTTTTATCTCTTTATTTTTATTTATTTAAAATTTATTTTTTTTTAAAAAAAACCCTCTAATTTTATTTTTTAAAAGAAATTAAGCATCTTTTAGAAGTGAAGGAACAGCTGCTACCTCCAAACTATAATGGGAATCTTTCTTGCTCATTCCCATCTATGATGGTGTGAGAATCAAGAAATATAGCCTATATATAACCAATCTATTAGATTCAATAAGTCGCATGGATAATAGAAGGCCCCAGAAGAAAGAGATATGAACCAAAGTTTTCAGCTAGGATGATTTCAAAATTTACCAGAAATATTTGCAATCCTGCTGAACCATTGCTAACTGTGAAATATGTTTTTTCTAAAATATGCACTTGTATGGATTCGTTTAAAACAGGAAAAATGAAAGTGCTGGAAATGAGGAATTGAAAGTAATGTACACAGGTGTTCACGGATAGTGACAGTTAATGAACTTGTGAACTATGTATGTGGTTAGAAGAACAGTATAAAGGATAGAGTTCAAGATCAGCTCAGAGCTCTTTGATTTATAGCAGTCCTTGTAGGACTTGCTGTATCTCATTGGCCCTCTGCATTAATATGATAATGCAGTGTATTACTGCTATTATATCTTTTATATCTATTCATTTCTAATGTTCCAAATTATTAGAAACAATAAGCCTCTGCTCTTAAAGTAAGAAATTTTGCTTGTGTTGTTGCCTTTGTTTCCTATTGGAATTTTCCTTTCACAATGGGAAGGAATTGATTCTTCCCCCCTCCCCCCCCCATCTCTGATATATTCAGAGAAAACCGGGCAGGATAACATGCTTGGCTCAGCTGTAGCTTCTAGTTTAAGAGTGGACTGAACAATCTGCCAACAATAGAAAGTATTGTTCAATCTTGTATAGACAAAGAAGGGTGTTTTTGTGATCAGGCAAAGTCAAGTAGCTGAAGAGGCTTGCATGAGGCAAGAAATTAACAATGATAACGCACTGTTTGTTTTCACCTCTGAGCTGAGCAAAAAAAAAATAACCTTAATAGACAAAAACTCTCCATCTCTCTGGTTTGTCACATCAATTGTTGGCAATAGCTCAGCGGAACTGACACAGCTGCAAAGTAGCGTTAATCTTCCTTGTAAGCCTCCAATATATTTTTTTTACCAAGGTGGGGGATGGGGTGGGGGATGATTAGGACCAGTGATGAGATTCAAAAATTTTTACTGACAGTTCAGTGGGCATGGTTTTTTGGGCATGGTGTGGCTTTGTGGGTGTGGCTTTGTGGGCATGGCAGGGGAAGGATACTGCAAAATCCCCATTCCCTTCCCACCTCACTAACCTGCTTTCCAGCTCTGTTCTCCTGTTCAGGGCAACAAAAGAAGATCAGCTGGGAGGCAGCAGAGGCACGGCCAGCCTATTTGCCGGTTCTCCGAACTACTCAAAATTTCCACTGCCGGTTCTCCAGAACCTGTCAGAATTGGCTGAATACCACCTCTGATTGGGACCCTATGGAAGAAACAGAGAATATGTTATCTGGAGAAGCTTTATAGTGAGATGTGTAGAAGATCATGTTTCTAGTTCAGGATTGAAATGAGGCATCCTTGGTGCTCTCTCAGCTTGGTAGTTTTCTTGCAGAAGTTTCATTAGCCAACTAGGTAACATCCTCCGTGCCAGTGAATTTGGGCAAACAGAAAGAATAGAGCACATGGTCTGCAACACCAGGACCGTGTCAGAGGTGATATTCAGCAGGTTCTGACAAGTTCTGGAGAAACAGTAGTGGAAATTTTGAGTAGTTTTGGAGAACCGGTAAATACCATTTCTGACTGGCTCCGCCTCCATCTATTTTCTGCCTCCCAAGTCCCAACTGATTGGGAGGAAATGGGGATTTTGCAGTATCCTTCCTCTGGAGTGGGGAGGGAATGGAAATTTTACATATCCTTCCTCTTCCATGCCCACGAAGTCACACCACACCATGCCCACCAAGCCACGCCCACAGAACCAGTAGTAAAGAGGTGAGGCATAAGGGATTTTGAAAAACTACCTATCCTTGGATACATCTATCTAGACCAAATCAGTTCCTGCAGAAGAGATATATTATGGGTCTCGTCTATTAAGGAATCTGACAAGATTCAGGAAAATGGCACCAATCTTTTGGAACATAGTTCTTCCAGAATTTAGATCAACCCCAAATATCTGGCCTTTAGGAAGGACCAAAGAATGTGGCTGTGCCACTGTGCTTGGAGGGTCTGGTAATATGTTAAGAAATTTCTTAAAATTAAAATAGATACTACCTTTCTAAAAGAAATTAAGTGTCTTCCTACCATGTGACTTTGGTAGCTTTCTGCAAAGACTGGAAAGAGGAAAGTTGGATTAGCTTGGAGCAAAGTGGAACATCTAGGTAGTTCAAATAGAGATCTAGAATTTACACTGAGGATTGCTCATTCATTAATGATTGGAAGAGGAATCTTCAACTATTTTAAGCACTGATGTAATAGAATAGAATAGAATAGAATAGAATAGAATAGAATAGAATAGAATAGAATAGAATAGAATAGAATAGAATAGAATAGAATAGAATAGAATTTTTTATTGGCCAAGTGTGATTGGACACACAAGGAATTTGTCTTTGGTGCAGATGCTCTCAGCGTACATAAAAAGACAAAATACATTCGTCAAGAATCCTAAGGTACAATAATTAATGATAGTCATGGGTACAAATAATCAAGGTACAAATCAGCAATCAGGAAACAATTAATATCCATATAAATTGTAAGGATACAAGCAATAAAGTTACAGTCCTGCAGTCATAAGTGGGAGGAGATGGGTGATAGGAACAATGAGAAGACTAATAGGAATAGTAATGCAGCCTTAGTGAACAGTTTGATAGTGGTGAGGGAATTATTTGTTTAGCGGAGTGATGGCATTCGGGGGAAAATGTTCTTGTGTCTAGTTGTCTTGATGTGCAGTGCTCTATAGTGTTGTTTTGAGTATAGGAGAAATCCAATTGAATGGGTAGAAGTTTGCTCTTCTATATTAAATCTGTTCGTTTGGATTATGAACTAAGGATGATTTGAATTCAAATATAATTCCGCTTGGATAACATCCAAGCATCCATTCAAATTCTTTCACTAACATTACTGTACTTGCACAATAGATCAAAATAATAATAAAAAAATATTACAATGGAGAAAAAAAACCATGCAGCTTATACACTCATTTTCAACCACAATTAATTAATTAATGACAGCTAAGAATGGAGGAATGTAGAAGGAATAGCAGAACTTGTGGGCAGAGTGAAAAGCAGGATCAGCCTAGAATCCCTAGATAAAGGTAAAGGTAAAGGTTCCCCTCGCACATATGTGCTAGTTGTTCCTGACTCTAGGGGGGTGGTGCTCATTTCCATTTCAAAGCTGAGGAGCCAGCGCTGTCCAAAGACGTCTCCATGGTCATGTGGCCAGCTTGACTCAATGGCGAAAGAACACGGAACGCTGCTACCTTCCCACCAAATGTGGTTCCTGTTTTTGTACTTGCATTTTTACATGCTTTCGAACTGCTAGGTTGGCAGAAGCTGGGACAAGTAACGGGAGCTCACTCCGTTACACGGCAATAGGGATTCGAACCGCCGAACTACTGATCTTTCTGATCGACAAGCTCAGGGTCTTAGCCACTGAGCCACCACATCCCTCTAGAATTCCTATGTGGAATCCCTATGTAGGCACAAGCAAATTCAGTCTTAACTCCCCTTGAGCACTGTTAAGTCTTATCTAACTCTAACCAGGTGCTGACCACTAGCTGAGAAGATTCTTGTGCATAGGCTTTTAGCAATAAATCAGCTTAATTGAAACTTCATGTATGGATCTGGTATTTCACGCCTGGCAAGGAAGAAGTAAATGCAGGTTATTCTCTCTAGAGAAGTGGATTGTGATGCATAAAAAGCTTTATGTAACCACAAGAGTGTTTGTATTTTTTTCCCCCTGCAAAATAAATAAGTAATATTAAACAACACAGCTGCTTCTTTGGCAAAGAGTACCAGAAGACAGAAGTCAAAAGTTAAGAGGCTTAAATTGATTGGCCTTTTAATAACTTGGATCAATGAACAACACTAGTGTGATGCTAATGTTATTTTTTTTAAAAAAAGCAATCCATCTTCCTTCGCCTTAGAATTTCTTCTGATGACTCAACGTGACTTCTGCCGCATGGCCTTTTTTCCAAGCAAAGTGACAAATTCCAGATTCCCTGGGAAAGCTTAAAAGACTATGCTCCCCAAGAAAAAGCATAGAAATTACTGCTTACCCATGTTATCATAAGTTGTTGAGTTATCCCTGAAAAATATGAAGTGTAATAAAACTGTCCATGTAAATGATGATTTAAACATGCCAGACACAGTCTTCAGCAAGTATCAATTATAAAATAATATCAATGGCAATCAGATACAATTATTGGATCATGGATTTTGAAGAGATCAATAGATCACATAGTCCAATGTTTTTCAAACTTGGCAACTTTCAGATGGGCAGACTTTAATTCATGCTGGCTGGAGGATTGTGGGATTTGAAGTTTGCACATCTTAAGAACTTTTGAGTTTGCAAGAAAACCCATTAGACCAGTATTTTTCAAACTGGCAACTTTAATATGTGATCCTTTTCAACTCCACAATGCTAAGATTTGCAACTATATGAAAACCTCCATCATAATAAATTCAAAGAGACACTTGTGCAAGGGGTGGGATATTAATGCTAAATGAGGGTGCAATTAATAAAACCGCAATTATTCCATTTGGAAACACCATATAGGATGCTTTGACTTGTCCCCACAGATGGCAGCATCAAACTGGCTGATCTAAAAAGCTAATCCAGCATTTGGAGGAGAAATCATCCAAATGTTCCAATATTTGAGGGGCTGCCACAAAGAAGAGGGGGGTCCACCTATTTTCCAAAGGACCAAAAGGGAAGACAAGAAACAGTGGATGGAAGCTAATCAAGGAGAGAAGCAACCTAGAACTAAGGAGAAATTTCCTAATAATTAACAATTGAGAGAACAATTAACCAATGGAATAGCTCACCTTCAGAAGTTGTGGCTATTCCATCTCTGGAGGCTTTCAAGAAGAGGCTGGACAGCCACTTGTCTGAAATGGAATAGGTCCCCTCTTTGACAAGGGGTTGGACTAGAAAACCTCCAAGATCCCTTCCAACTCTATTCTCTTATCACTGGGAATTCCAGAACTAGAGGCTAGAGTGCGAAGTTAATAAAAAGAAAACCGCAGAAGACAAGAACTAGCCATTGCAGTCAGCTGCCAAGAGAACACCATAATGCATTTGCAGAGATTAATGGCAAATAGATATTGTAGTATCTGTGTTTGCTTTCCCTCCACCTTACTATGAATTGTGGTAATGGAGAATGATGAACATGCTAATTTCAGCAGTTATTAGCCTGTGTCAGCCCTTTGAGATAATACAGACCCAAAGCATCAAAGATGAGTCCTTGCATTACGTTCATTGTAAGGTTACAACAGCAGTCTGAAAGCACTTCTCCCTCCTTTACTTGGTACATTCCAGAAAACTAGGGAGGGTTAGAGTTAGATGCTTCCCACATCCCTTTTCCTTTGGTGGGCTGAGATATCTTTTTTTATGACAATTGTCTAAGCTGCATCTCTTCCTTCTGTCTCTCATGGTTATTTTCTACATACCACTATAGCAGTGATGGCTATCCTTTTTGTCCTCACATGCCAAAAGCGTGTCCATGCTAAAGCGTGTGTGTGCCCACACCCATAATACAATGCGCCCCACCTCCTACGCATGCATGTGTGACGATCTCCCCCCTGCTCCCCCCCCCATGCGACCCCACTCCGTGTGCCATTTTGGAGCTAGCAGGCATCCCTGAAGTCTCCTGGGACCAAAAATGGGCTGTGAGGGGGGTGCCGCACCCCCCGGTGCTCCCCCACTCCCACGCATGCGTGCCCAACCCCTCTGCCCCCCCCACATGCACACGTGTCTCCCGCATGTCTGGCAGAGATCCGAAAATCAGTTGGTCAGCGGGGATAGGTGGAGCTGAACTGGGGCAACGACTTATGTGCCCACAGAGAGGGTTCCATGTGCCACCTATGGCGTGCCATAGATTTGCAATCACGGCACTATAGGCTGTGATTCCGAACTCCCTGACTCCAATTTGGAAAAAAAAAATGTACACTTATATAAACAGAAACCAACTGATTATCATTTTGCAAATGCCCCTTTCTTTAATGATCCTGGAACAAATTCATCAGCCAATATGCAACATCTGGCTTTTCTCACATCAAGAAAGCACCAGGCTGTTGATTCTCATTCAGTTAAAGTTCAGTTATTGGCCCTACTAGAAGCAGTCCATCAAATACAATTGTCAAGCCTCACCATGAACACATGAGTCCAAAGATTTTTTAAAAGATAATCTTTATTACACAGAGATGCTTACGCAGGATTCCTGGCTACATTTGATGGGCTGTGCTGTTCTCATATAAATTGTTATTACAGTCTGCAGTTCTAGTTTAGACTGAGTTTCTTTTCTCTAAACTGCAGAGCGATGAACAGTTTCCATGGAGCGCAACAACAGCAGGCACAATATGTGAGGCCTGGCATTTAAATTTATGCGCTTCTCTAATGGAGTTCATGAAGCAATTAAGCCCTGCTAGATTATACCTCGTGGATTTCTGTCAAGAAAAAAAGCAGGCGTAGCCTTCCGTCCCTCCTTCCTTCCATTTCATGCTTAATCAGATTTAAGAAAGCAAAATGGAATCCAGGAATTGGTGGGAGATGATTCATAGCCTTCTTTTGCAAGGCATCATAGTAACAAAAACAATAACAAAAAATGAGGGAGGCAGTGGCTCAGTGGCTAAGATGCTGACCTGTCGATCAGAAAGGTCAGCAGTTCACCGGTTTGAATCCCTAGTGCCTATAATGGAGTGAGCTCCCATTTCTTGTCTCAGTTTCTGTCAACCTAGTAGTTCAAAAGCATGTACAAATGCAAGTAGAAAAATAGGAGCCACCTTTGGTGGGAAGGGAACAGCGTTCCATGCACCTTCAGCATTTAGTCATGCCAGCCACATAACCACAGAGATGTCTTCAGACAGCGCTGGCTCTTCGGCTTTGAAACAGAGATGAGCACCGCCCCTTAGAGTCAGGAACAACTACTAGCACATACGTGTGAAAGGAACATTTATCTTAATAACAAAAAATTGCAAGCGATTCAAAGAAGTTGAATGTTGAGACAGCTTATAAACTCAAATAGAGACATTGGGAAATAATTCACATATTATTATTAAGTCAATCAACCTTAAACCATTAATAATTTTAGTTTACGTGATCCCAGGACTAAATTAAAAAGAAAAAAAAATGGCAATTTTTTCTGTAATTCCAGTTATCTGTCTTCCTCTTTACAAGATATTAGAGGTTGTTCTCAACTTACAACCATTTGTTTAGTGACCATTCAAAATTACAGTGGCACTAAAAAGAAGGGACTTTAGACCATTTTTCACAGTTACAACTGTTGCATCCCCATGGTTATGTGATCAAAATTCAAACACTTGGCAACTGGCATCCTGCTCATATGATCATCTTTTGCGACCTGCTAACAAGCAAAGTCGATGGGGATGCCAGATTTGCTTAACAACCAAGTGATTCATTTAACAGGTGCAGAGATTCGCTTAACAACTGTGGCAAGAAGGGTCATAAAATGGGGCCAAACCAGGGGTGGGTTCCTGCCAGTTCTAACCTCTTCTATAGAAGAGGTTCCACAAATCTACAGTGCCGTTTAGAACTGGTTCCAGCTCTCCCCCCACGCCCGTCCACACATCATCAAGATGAAGAGCGAGAGGAGGAATTCTGGGAGTTGAAGTCCACAAGTCTTAAAGCTGTCAAGTTTGAACACCCCTGGGTTTTTTTCTCTAAAGAGTTAGGAGTGCAAGTGTCTTGTAACTTGACAGCTTTAAGACTTGCGTGCTTCAAATGCCAGAGTTTCTGAACCAACATTTTGGTTGCTAAGTAAGAGCCTTGTTAAGTGAGTTTCACCACATTTTACAAGTTGGCTATGCCCACCCAGTCACATGGCCAGCAAGCCACTCCTACCCGGTCACATGGCTGGCAAGCCACTCCCACAAAGCTGGCCATACCTACAGAAGAGGTTCTGAAAAAAATTGAAACCCACCACTGGGCCAAACACACTTAGCAGCTGTCTTGCTTAGCAACATAAATTTTGGACTCAAATGTGGTCATTAAGTCAAGAACTATCTGTATTTGAAATTATTCACCTGGTCTTCCACCTCTATATTTTTCCTACTGTTTTTCTGGCTAATCAGCAAATTCAGAGTATTAGTATAATACTGCATAGCAGAGAAACGATATGCAGAATTGCCCTATAATACTTATGAAGCCAGAAAAGTGAAACCATCCAAATCATTATTTCCCAGCTATAGATTTCACAAACTAGACTGTAATTGATGTTTTTTAATGTTGATCTCATTCATGAGTTTCTTTTGTTTCCTGACAGCAAATGGAACATCAAGCAGCCAGCTTTCCACACCGAATCAAAGCAATCCCCAATCTCTACACCTACTAGTCCAGGAAGCCTCCGTAAGCACAAGGTATTACGTTTCTTATACCTTACTAAACCTCCTTCCAGCAGATAACACAGTGTTGAGAGTTACCGTTTTTTCGGAGTATACAACTCACCTTTTTCCCTCAAAAAAGAGGCTGAAAATCTGGGTGCATCTTATACACTGAATACAGTATTTTGCCTCCTGAAACCTCGCCCCTTCACCAAAATGGCCATGCAGCGCCTTTAGGAGGCTTTTGAGAGCTCCTGGGAGCTGGGGAGGGCAGAAATAAGTGAAACATGGGCGTTTTTTTGTTCAATTTTGCCCCACCCAGCCCCCAGGAGTACTCTATAAGCCTTCTAAAGGCTTTGCATCAGTGGTGGGTTTCAAAAATTGTTCGAACCTACTCTATGGGTGTGGCCTCCTTTGTGGGAGTGGCTTGCCGCCCATGTGACCAGATGGGAGTGGCTTGCCGCCCATGTGACCCATGTGCCGACGACACTTGTCAGAACCACCTTAAATTACCTCACACACAGCACTGCCATACATAAGAATATGATGTAAACTTGTTTTTTAAAAGGCATCTTTGGTTTGCGTTAAAACAACTTCAGCACACTCAATGTTCTGATTGCACCACAAACGCAGTAGTCATCCTTACCTTTCACAGAGGCACTGAGTTTTATAAATATGAGCATGATAGTGTAGAGTAATCATATCCAAGGACCAGTGGTGGGTTTCAAAAAATTTTGGAACCTCTTCTGTAGGTGTGGCCTGTTTTCCGGGTCCACTGGTGGAACCTCTTCTAACCGGTTCGGTAGATTTGATGAACCGGTTCTACCGAATAGGTGCGAACTGGTAGGAACCCACCTCTGCTTTGCATGCATTTTCCTGACAAAAAACGGGCCAGTTTTTGCAAAGAAATGGACCATTTTTTGCTCGTTTTGTGAGGGGCACCCCCCAGGTACACTCTGCAAGCCCCCTAAAGGCTATTAATGCCTTTTTTTGGGGGGAAATGGACCCATTTTCACAAAAAACAGGCTGTTTTTGGGAGGTTTGAAGAGTGCAAAAAATTTTTTTGAATTTGCCTCTTCAAAACCTTGGTGCATCTTATACTCCAGTGTGTCTTATACTCCGAAAAATACGATACTTGAAGGTTAACAGACTTGAGACCACACTTGGAATACTGCCTCCAATTCTGGTCACCAGGATCCCAAAAAGATGTTGAGACCCTAGAAAGAATGCAGAGAAGAGCAATGAAGATGATAAAAAGGTCTGGAGGGTAAACCGTATGATAAAGGATGGAGGGAACTAGGTATGTCTAGTTTAATGAAAAGAAGGACTAGGGGTGATGTGATAGCAGTTTTCCAATACTTGAGGGGCTGTCACAGAGAAGATTCTCCAAAGCATCTGAAGGCAGAACAAGAAGCAATGGGTAGAAGTGAAATGCTACTGGTTTGCAACAGTTTGCACGAACCGGTAGGGACAATTGTTGTTGGTTCTGTCAACCGGTAGTAATAAAAAGCCCCTGAGGATCATGCAGCTCAGCTGTGAGCCGCACGATTGTTGGAAGCTTTTTCTTCACTTTTTAAAGCATTTTTTCCCTGCCTATTTGCCCGAACCGGCAGGAAGAAAAAGGCTTTAAAAAGTGGGAAAAAATAGGTTCCATGACAATCAGCTGTGCTGTGCAAGCATGGGAACTTGTTTTTTCCACTTTTTAAAGCCTTTTTTTTTACTACCTATTTGCCCAAACCGGTAGTAAAAAAAATGCTTTAAAAAGTGAAAAAAGGTTCCCACGGATCGTATGTCACAGCTAAACCTTTTTTTCCACTTCTTAAAGCTTTTTGACTACCGGTTCGGGGCGAATAAGTAGTAAAAAATGCTTTAAAAATTAAAAAAAGGTGGCCATGCCCACCCAGTCACATGACACCACCACCACAAAGCCATACCCACCAAGCCACGCCCAGAGAACCATGGGAATTTTTTTTACATTTCACCACTGGTAGAAGCTCATCAGAGGGAGATCCAACCTGAAACAAAGGACAAATTTTTCTGACAGTGAGAACAATTAACCAATGCAACGATTTGCCTCCAAAAGTTAATAGTGCTCTATCACTAATGTTTTGAAGAAGAAATTGAACAGGCATTTGTCTGGAATGATATAGGGAGAGGTTCTACTGGATAAGTGCGGCATGCCATCAACTACCGTATTTTTCAGAGTATAAGACGCACCTTTTCCCCCCAAAAAAGAGGGTGAAAATCTGGGTGCTTCTTATACAATGAATACAGCATTTTTGGCCTCCTGAAACTCCACCCTGCGCATCCATTTTTTGCAAAAATGGATGCGCAGAGGGTTTGGGAGGCCTGTAGATTGCTCCTGGGGGCTGGGGAGGGCAAAAATGAGTGAAAAAGAGCCCGTTTTTCACAAAAATAGGGGTGTTTTTGCACTCCCAAGCTCCCAGGAGCACTTTGCAGGCCTTCCAAACTCTATGCACACCCGTTTTTTTGCAAAAAATGGGCCAACTTTTGCAAAAAAAAATGCTGTTTTTGCTCGTTTTTGCCCTCCCGAGCTCCCAAAAGCATTCTACAGGCCTCTCAAACCCTCTGCACACCCCATTTTTGCGAAAAATGGGCCCATTTTCCAAACCTCCACACATGCCACATTTTTGCCCTCCCTGGCCTCTAGGAGCATTTTGCTCTGCGCATTTTGCCTCCAAACTCTCTCAAAACTCTCTCAAATGCATGCAGAGGGTTTGGAAAGCCTGCAGAGTGCTCCTGGGGGACGGGCTGGCCCAAACAAAAATGTTTTAAATGTGCCTCTTCAAAATCTTGGTGTGTCTTATACTCCGGTGAGTCTTATAGTCCGAAAAAATACGGTAGTCCGTGCAAATGAGTGAAGCCCCATCCAGGGACACAGGCAGCATGCAAAAACCATAACACCTCCAGCTCATAGGAAAATCTTTCTCAATGGAACCAGTTCCTGATAGCCAAAAGGTCGGGGGCCGCTAATATAGGATCTCCTGCTAGAGGAGGAGGTTGGACTGGAAGACTTCCAAGTTCCCCTTCATCCCTGTTTATTCTATCTTCTATGAAACTGTGTTAAGGTGATCTCTGTGAGAGTAGAAGAAAGCTTCTACTTCAGATAGCACTGCCGATCATTTAGCAATAGCAAGCAATGTAGCAATAGTTAGACTTATATACCACTTCATAGGGCTTTCAGCCCTCTCTAAGCGGTTTACACAGTCAGCATATTGCCCCAACAACAATCTGGGTCCTCATTTCACCCACCTTGGAAGGATGGAAGGCTGAGTCAACCTTGAGCCTGGTGGGATTTGAACAGCCGAACTGCTGAACTGCAGTCAGCTGAAGTAGCCTGCAGTGCTGCATTTAACCACTGCACCACCTTGGCTCTTAAATTTAGCAACTCGGAAGCCATTTTGTCTTTCCCAACTGTGCCAGTTCTTTGCTTATTTATTTGTTAACATCATTTTTCCCACTTTTTTCCAGGAATCCAAAACAGGGGAAATTGCATTCCTTCTTCCTCTTTTTCACCCCCCAATAAAAAATATAGGGGGTAGAGTGCAGAGGGGGTATGCTGCCGGTTCACACTGGTTCACGCAAACCGGTAGTGGTGGCAGCAAGAGGCTCTGCCCACCCACCCCTGACATCATCACAGACCTTCTGCACATGCGCTCCTGCTACCGAACCGGTAGTAATGGAATAGGATAGCATTACTGGTAGAGTGAGTTGAGAGGAGAGAGAGTCTGGCTGAAGGTCACTCGAATGAGTTTGCACATAGAACTGTCAGAAATCTTAACTCTCAGGAGCTTTGCCCTGGCAAGGCCTCAAAGAATGGGAAACATTCTTTGTAGGAAACAAGTCCTAAGCTAGCAGCTGAATCAAGGGTGAAATCCAGCCGGTCCTGATAGATTCTGGAGAACCGTAGCGGAAATGTTGAGTAGTTCGGACATGAACAAAATTTCAGATTCGTTGCATGCCAAATGGAAATACATGCCTCTCAGCATAGAATATCTGAAGTTGGCATTTGGAAAACCTTCATCATTATGTTGTATAAAAGATCAGCTTCAGAAATAGTCTAGTTTTGATACGGTGAAGGGGATTGCATCAGTGCAGCGTCTCTGCATTGATACCTTCAGAAATGTGAGAAGCACCCTAGAACGAAGGAGAGATTTCCTAATGGTGTGGGTGCCCCATCACTGGAGGTTTTCAGAAGGGACTGGACAGCCCTTTGTCTAAGATGGTATAGACACTCCTGGTAGTGCAGGGGATTGGACTAGATGACCCCCGAGGTCCCTTCCAACTCTGTTATTCTGTCCCATGCCAGCTTTTCATCCATGCAAAGGAAGTTTCCGTTTCCTTCCTCTTGATGCCATCCGGGCTAATTGTGGGATTTAACGCTTGTCCCTCTCTTCTTACAGGACCTGTACCTGCCTCTATCCTTGGACGACTCTGATTCTCTTGGAGACTCCATGTAAAGGAAACCCAATTCCCGTCTCTGTAGTACACGCTCTGTTTTAAATGCAGAGCAGTACTTCTGCCCAATGGAGGTCACTGGTGCTCGCAATCAATCCAAGGACACAAAACTTATGGTTATGCTTTCTTTTGCTTTGCTTTCTTGTTTCCCCTCCTATGAGTTCTCCTCTGTGTTACAAAACTCACACTAGCAACAGAGCAGAGGTAAAGGGATACCAACCACTTGCAGAACTTCGCCCTCCAAGTTAAAACGGTTATTCCTGGTGGGTTTTGGAGCCGGAGGTGAAGTAGAAACAATCGTGACCTTACCACTTTCTATTCTCTCTCTTTGTCCTGACTGCAAAGACACCAGGATTGGCTGTCAGTGTAGGGGAAAAAATGATAGTCTTTTCAAAAGATTCCATGTCAAGATATTCCATCAGCAGATTGTGGCAACATTGCCCATAAACGTCAACTTTCCCCACCAGGATGTTTTTTTAGATATTCCTAGTTACCAGCAACTTTACCAAAGTAGCTTTGATTCTGCTGTGTTAAATTTAATACTTTCCTATTAACTCTACTTGATTTATGCTCACAGCCACCAAGGGCTAAATCCATGATGGTAATAAGGTCAATATATCACAGCATGCCCCACAAGTAAATGAGCAAAAAGCTATTTATGGTAGTTTTTGCTGCAGGACCTTTAAGGTCAGGATCTTCTCACTGCAGTGGGTTGTTTTTTTTTTAAAGTAGTGGCACTAAAAAAATGATTTGGTTGATATGAAGTTACTGGAAGTGCTGTGTGGTATCTCTTGATCTCTGGAAGATTTTAATGCCTTGCAAATAGCCAACACTGAAAATACTGTGAAGGTTTTGTTTTCAGGTTTCTAACACTTGTCTGTTCCTACAACTACTGCGATTGCTGTTGTTAATATGAAATCAGTACAATTTATAATGGAAAATGACTTTAGCTAGGTTGTAGAGAAGCAATTCTTCAGGCTTCTTCTTTCTTTCCTTCTTTCTTTCTTTTTTAAGAAAAGTAAAAACTGGTGACTTGATTTTGCTTAAAAATAGAAAAAGAAAAGTATAGAAAAATGTTCTGCGCAGTGAAACGTTTTAGAAGTTGCGGCCAAATTTGGCATCTGAAATAGGAAAAAATAAATAAAACCAGGGCTGGCATCATGATTGGGTGCATTGGGGAAGTGGGCTGTTACTCATCCAGTGAGTATTTTGAAGGGGTTTGTAACATTAGGCCCCTCCCCGGAAGAATAAAACAAAAGTCAAGGTGTCTGCTCTCCCCATATCATTGTATTGGAGCCCCAACTTGCCTTTTATGTGTGTTGCAGGCACAAGGCGCCTCAAGCAGGTTGGGTTTCATGGAGGGGCACCGTGTTGATGTTTTCTTTTGCCTCCAGCCACACCCCTCCTACCCCTGTGCAACATGCTGGATTTTTATCTTGCCATTTTCGGCATGTTCAAGAATCACAATGAAGGCCAGGAGACTACTTTTGAGTCCTCTTTTCTACGAAAACAGCCCTTTAGAACAGAATGCAAAGCATAAGCAAGCTTTTTCCCTTTTTTCCATAATTGTAAATGCAATGTTTGATACAGGGCTGAACCGTTTTCCCGATGCCTTTTTTAAAATCGGTGCTGGATAGTGTGTGTCGCCTTGTTCCCGATTCATCAAAATAAGTGCTTTGATTTTTTTTATTTTTTATTTCATTCTCTGATCTTTCCATGTGAGGTGCTCTGCTTTTTTGGGGGGGTGGGGGTGGCCAAACCCCCTTTTTGAATTTAGAATGTGTATGATAAGAGTTCGTTCTTTCGTTTCGATTGGAAAAGCTGCATTGGGCCACTTGCATGATAAGGAAAGGCGAGCTGAACAGGCATGATTTTAAATGATTTCAACGTGGCTACTTTGCTCACTTCCTTTACCTAGTGTGGAGTGGGGGAGAAATTCCCATGTCTTAAAATGACATTTCTCTTAACCCACTGGTTAAGATCATTGCGCCACTAGCATGTTTTGCGTTAGGGTGACAATGTGAGTGAGCTAAGTGCTCGGATGTTATCGTTGCAGAGAAGGTGTCAGAGGATGGAGTGGCCTGTAGTTGACCCCAATCCTGCATCACAAAGACAAGTAAGACTGAACCCATTGCTAGCCAAAGCAGTGTCTAGAATTCCCTGTTCCCCAATGTTGTCGTTTGGCCCGATGCATCCACTAAACCTTGGTTCGGGAGAACCATTTTCCTTGTAGGATCACAGTCGGATCACCATGGGGAAGGCTGACCTAGAGGACAAAGCACAGAAGAAGATCTACAGGAGAATTTCCCATGGTGTGTTTGACCCCCCCTAGCAGATCTAGTGTATAAATTGGAGCAGGTCTCTTAATTTCTTGGTGCCTCAATTTACCTTATCTGTCAAAATAGGGACAGGAATACTTCTCTACCTCACGGGAAGGGTGGCTGGGTTGGCAGGTGAGTCATTTTGTTAATGCCGTAAAAGACATATTTGGTGGAAAAGTACTTCATAGCTTTGGAAGGGGTGGGATTTGTTGAGTTCAGGGAAGGTTTCCTGGGTGGTCTGAAAGATCTTCTTTCTACAGACAGCCAAGCAGCCCTGAACCACCACAACTAATCAATGCGCACGCTGTGAGCTTTGACTGTGGTCAACACCCGAAACAGGAACTGATCTCTCCCTCCCAGATTTGGCAATGGTGACTCTGTCCCTCCTGAGATTCTGAATCATGGTCACAAAGGTGACCTCCATTGTGAATTGCTTAAACAGGAACATGTGTCAATTTGGAGATACGCTTTTTTTTTGCCACAAATTCACTTTGCTCCGGTTTTGATCTTCTGCTCTCTCTTTTCTCCCCCACTTGAAGGGCTGTTCTCACTTTTCCAGTTGGGTGTGATCAGAGGAGCTATAATTCTGGAAACTGAAATTGAGCGATCCTTTCTGCTAAAGGTGATGATGCTTCTTGACAGCACTGTCTTTTTTTGGTCAAGAGTCTAAAAATCTTGATGCCTTCAACCCAATCTTTCCTGGTTTTAATAGACAAGAAGCAATGATCTCCATCAAAACTGAGGCATGGAGAACAGACCCTCTCCCTCCCTCTTTCTCTCTCTTACACACACACACAAACACATACCCATGCAAAATACATCTGTAGATGGTTGATCTATTTTGATTGCTCTTCTTGGGCAATGCCCTAGCATTAAGCCTATCCTTGGTAGTAGTACTGTAGAGTCTTTTGAATGTTAACTTTACTCTTTCTTGATTGCACAGAGAGGACAAACGTAGACTGTTTCTATCTGCCAATGGAAACTCTGAAGTAGCATTGTCCTTTGTATAAAATGCTGGGAACACATATTAAGGGAGAAGCCACCATATATATCTTCAGCTTGTAAGCCCTTGAGAAGCTCATAGATAGAATGATAAACTAGATCCGTTTACCCCAGCTGATCTACTTCAGACTTCTAGTTCTCTGAAATCCCAAAGAGAATTGAAGAAGTTCCTTTAGATGTACAACCTGGACATTTTGACAGCTGGAAACTGGATAGAATTTTGGTCCATTCCAGTCATGATTCTTGATCATGGTTTAACATGCTATAGCTGAACGTCTGCAAAAATTCCAATTTTGGGGCTTTCATTTTTATTGCACTTAATAATGGCATGTCCGAAAGACTGATCTCATGGGAATGTTGTTGCTTGAGCTGTGCCATGCTGTGCGTTACTTCTGAATCCAGAAACGGTGAGATTCAGCTTTGGTAAGCGTTCACCTTCAGCGTTCAGAAAACCAGAGGCCTAGTCAATGGAAAGGGAAGGTTCTTCTTTCTAAAAAAGGAACGGGGGAGGGGCAGGGGGAGCCATTCAAAACTTGCAGAAGTGAAACAGGGTAAAGAACAAGACTCCCAGGTTTTAGAAGAATCTTTCAGGTAAGTGTTCTTGAACTGTAGGTAGAAATCAGTGACTATGTCAGATGTAAAACTGCCTATGTAGTGGATGTTGCATGATTCTTTGTAGAAAATAAATAAATTAAAATGCATGCCAAATAGCCATATGTACCATGCTAGGTGTGTTCAGCTCCAAACTCATCAAAAAAACCAACAACACTAGAGGCTACAGTGCTTTTCTCTTACAGCTCATTCATTAGCGCAAACAGATGCCACTTATCGTATTTTTTGGACTATAAGACACACAGGTGTATAAGATATACCAAGATTTTGAAGAGGAAAGTAGGAAAAAAAGGTATGTCCTCCCCGGCCGCCAGGAGCACTCTGCATGCTTCAGCAGGGCTGGGGGAAGGCAAAAACGCCCTGGGTTTTTTTGCAAAAATGGGGCCACTTTTCCCTTCCCCCAGCCCTGCTGAAGCCTGCAGAGTACTTCTGGGGACTGGAGGAAGGGGAAAACGGCTCCATTTTTTGCAAAAAAATGCCCTGTTTCTCACCCATTTTTCACAAAAATGAAATTTAGGGACAGGGCTTCGGGAGGCCAAAAATGGCTGTATTCGGTGTATAAGACACACCAACATTTCCACGCTCTTTTAGGGGGGGGGGAAGGTGCGTCTTATACTCTGAAAAATATGGTATTTTATACAAACTGATTGTATTATGAAAGACAGAAGCACTGAAAGACTATAACAGCAGTTTTCAATACTCAAGTTCAAAAGTTGAATGGCCAGGAGTGGCACTTAAGGAGGGAAGGGCTGAAGGCCACACAGTAGATGGACCACTGTATCACACATGTGAGCATTTGATGATGTTTATTTGGGGGAGGGGGCAGAGAGGGCAATTATTTAATTTTTGTTTGGCTCTTATATGCCTATGGTAGGATTTCCACAACAGTGTTTATTGCTTCCCCTTTCAAAATAGCAGCTTCCTGTATTCATGGAAGGAATTCAAGAACCACAGAAGGGTGATGCTGCAACTTGTGACCTTGAGGCTACATCCCATCCTGTCAGGCACAATCCACCAAGACCCATAAAAGTAGAGTTCACGCTAGCTACTTCATTGTTCTGTGCCTATTCCACAGGAATCTTCCCAGACTAGAAGCTTTTCGCCTGGAAAAATTAGATAAGATTCAAAGGCAATCGAAGCGGTGGGGTGGGGTTGGACCTTTCCCTCTTATGGATATATAACAATTCCAGACTAATTCCCTGCTTGATCCCTCCTCCTGACTGGGACAGTCTTTCCAATACATCCCTGCTCTAGCTCTAGGAAACTATGTATGCTTTCTTTTTTAAAAACTCTTGCACTTGAGCAGATGCAGGATTAGGGTGTAGAAGGAAGATTTAGAAGGCAGCAATAGCCAAATTGCACACCTGGACCCTATATAGTCCTTTAGCCCTTCACAGGTGCCTGCAACTTTACTCTTATCCATTCCCTCTTGATTTAACTATCCATGACCACTATTAATGTCTTTCAGATCCCTATTGCCATCCAACCCATAAATGTAAGTTTTCTCACTGCAGAGGACCATTTTTATGGGTGCGGGAGGAGCCCTGAATTACAGTCCCATGCTTTCTGCTTTGCACAGGCAGCTGCCTATTGTCAATATATATGTAAAAATGTCTTTGTTGGTCATGAAGAAGATCCTTGTAATCTTAGAAGTTCATAAATTATGAGGGGCATGTCATAGAGACCACTGTGAAGTTCTCCTAATTTTGGGAAGCAAAGGTGAGGCAACTGTCTTGAGGACAGATTATGGATGACTTGAAAGAGCAGATCTGTGGCAGAGGTGGCTATTCAGCCAGTTCTGACAGGTTCTGGAGAACAGGTAGCAGAAATTTTGAGTAGTTCAGAGAACCGGCAAATAGGCTGACCCCACCCCTGCTTCCTCCCAGCTGATCTTCTTTTGCTGCCCTGAACAGGAGAATGGAGCTGGAAAGCAGGTTAGTTGAGTGGGGAGGGATTGGGGATTTTGCAGTAACCTTCCCCTGCCAAGCCCACAAAGCCATGCCATACCCACAAAGCCATGCCCACAGAACCGGTAGTAAAATATTGAATTCCACCACTGATCTGTTCGAACCCCTAGCACTCTGTAATGGAATGAGCTCCCATTATGTGTCCCAGCTTCTGCCAACTTAGCAGTTCAAAAGCACATAAAAAATGCAAGTAGAAAAATAGAAACCACCTTTGGTGGGAAGGTAACAGCGTTCCGTGCACCTTCAACATTTACTCATGCCGGCCACTTGACCACAGAGACGTCTTCGGACAGTGCTGGCTCTTCGACTTTGAAATGGATATGAGCACCGCCCCCCAGAATCAGGAACCACTAGCACATATGTGTGAGGGGAACTTTTACCTTATTTCTTCCTGAAACAGGTTTTGTCAGAAATAAGAATTCTTATTCATCCCCACCAATTATCAACTCATGATGCAAATATATATGGGGTGCGTACTGTGGCATTGTAGCCTGGAAAATTCTGAAAGTTGAAATCCACACATCTTCAAGTTGCCAAAGTTGAGAAAACAGCTCTCTGCCATGTCACAAGATGATCTTAATCAAAAATCCAATATAGTCAATTTCATAGACTCTTGGTCATTTTCACAACTGTTAGCTTTTTCTGCCCTGGGACCTGTAGCTTGGTTTTCGCCAGATAATCCAATAAATTAAGAAGATATTAATGCTTCTCTGAAACATATTTTTAAATGGAATTCATGGAAACTGTAATTGCCTAAAATTGTCTTAAAAGGACTCATGGAAATTAACTGATTATTAAGGAAAAGTGTCAGGACAATGGACTGGAGAATGTGTCTTGCGTTCAGTAACACTCCTTATCCTGAAGGAATAATATCTATGCATATTCACCCTTGTTCCATGTCATATATTTTAACTGTCAAACTTGTAAATCATGTTTCATTAAATGATTACAACTTTTTCTCACTGTTACCTTAAAAACCTGTCCCCTTGAGATTCTTATTGAATGTCATCTTCTGTAGGAGAGGAGACTCCTCCTTTCTGTCAAATTTGTCATTTATTCATTTATGAATTGATCAGTTTTCTATCCTGCAACCTCAAGGCAACCTCATAACAATAAACAACGCAGTAATACCAAACAAAAATGTCATGAAGGTAAAGGTTCCCCTCACACATATGTGCTAGTCATTCCCATCTGTGTGTGTGTGTGTGTGTGTGTGCTCATCTCTGTTTCAAAGCTGAAGAGCCAGCGCTGTCCAAAGATTTCGCTGTGGTCATGTGGTCGGCATGACTCAACGCTGAAGGCGCATGGAAGGCTGTTACCTTTCCACCAAAGGTGGTTCCTATTTTTCTACTTGTATTTTAACATGCTTTCGAACTGCTAGGTTGGCAGAAGCTGGGAGAAGTAACGGGAGCTCACTCCGTTACGCAGCACTAGGGATTCAAACCATTGAACTGCCGACCTTTCTGATCAACAAGTTCAGTGTTTTAGCCACCAAATCACTGCGTCCCCATTGAAAATGTCTTATAAATACCTTAAAAGAAATCTCTAAAAATCATATAAGGTGTCAGATCCCAAGAGATCTCTGGAAAAATCCTATCTTCGTTTTTTCCCCACAGAAGGCAGATAATGTTGGAGACAAAAAAAATTCTAATTAAAAAACAAAGCTTCCACATTCTCTGCCCTCAAACTTCCCAAAACTGGGGCCAGCCAGCTATTTCTCCCAGTATCATCAATGTGCCAAGCTATAAAAGGCTTTTATAGGTGAATACCAGCATTTAAATAGCACCCAGAATTTGATAGGAAGACAGTGAACACTTGAAAAGCAGATTTAGCCCCTGTATGCCCCAATGGAAGCTTCTAAATAGTCTTTCCAGGCAGCCCTATGTAGAATCTATTGCAGTAATCTAGTGCTATTGATACTGATGAGGGCACATGGTGAGATCTTCCTATCTGAAGTGAGGCTGCAATTGGTGCACCAGCTGAAACTGAGCAAAATCCTCCCTGGCCAGGGTCCTTCCTTTGCAAATCCAGAAAGAGAAGTCGAAAGGTCCTCAAGTTGTGGATCAGTTCCCTCAGGAGCTGTGCAACTTTCCCAGAATTAAGACAAAAGATCATAGAAGAACTCCAGTGTTCAAGCAACATGGTCTGCCTTGCTAGAGTTCAAGTTAAGGCTGATCTCTTAGAGCCAGAACTTCATAACCCCTATCCATTAGGACGACACTTGAACAGGATGTTCAATACAGCCCAAGGTCACAATGTACTGTTGAGTATCAGCCTCTTGATGATTCCAGACTTCAAACTGCCAAATGACCTCCCTAACAGCTTCTATAAGTGTTCATAACGGGAGGAGATAACTCAACCTTATAGGCCCCACAGGGGAGGAGCCACTAAACTGATCTCTTCCTTCTGGAACTGTCTGTTGAGGAAGGACCTCAACCGTGTCTTCAACATCCAGTCTCTGCAGCTTGTCCAGAAGGATGCCATGGTCCAGGCTATTGACAGCCACTGAGAACTGTACTACCTTCATCCAAATCCTGACCAATGCCATCTCTGTCCTAAATCCAGGTCTCAACCTGGGTCTTCTTTTCTCCATAACCTATTACTGTGATGGTGAACCTATGGCACAGGTGCCACAGGTGTCACACAGAGCCATATTTGCCAGTAGGGCAGTCCCACATGTGTGTGCCAGCCAGCTGTTTTTGGCCTTCTGGAGGGCCGGGAGAGGCTGTTTTCACCCTCCCCAGGCTTCAGGAAAGCCTCCAGAGCCTGGGGAGGGTGAAACTTCCCCCCCCCCCACAGGGGCCGCTTGTGCATGCACGGTGGGGATAGCTCGCACATGGGCATATGGGTGGGCACACATGCATGCATGATAGCGTGCACACACACAGTTTTGGCACACCTTTACAAAAAGGTTAGCCATCAACAACCAATTACCTTATAAAAAGTAAAAGTGTGTAAAGATATCAAATGTGTGAATGCCACCAACCAATTTTCTTAATCCTTAGCAAGTGACAGAGCAAAAACACCCTGAATTATAAAACTCTCTGAATGGCATCTGCATGAACATTCATTCCTTTTATTTCTTTTGAGATGCAGTCTCTTTCTTTACTGCTCTTTTGCAAAATTAACTGTGGCCTGAAGACTGTCGGGAACTAAAACCAGACAGTAATTTAATATCTTGAGTTTCCTGAGCTGATTATGTATGATTTGCTTCATTTGTGAAAGAAAGCTGCAATATGATATAACCAGGACGTCATAATGTATTTACTTCTATAATCTTTTTGTGTTGAGTGGGAATGAAGTGGGGAAAATAAACACAAGAATTTTAAAAAGTAAAAGAAGAAGAAGAAGCAAGGTAAGGTTTAAAGTTTAGCTGGCATACTTTAAACTTTCTGTACAGAATCTTTAAAAACAGGTCCTTTGTATGAACTGTTGAATTTTACAGGGTTGATACTTTAGTTTTTGTTTTGTTTCGAATGACATATTTAAAGAATGAGTCATTGTAAAGAGGATGAATTAATTAAATTAAGGGTTTTTTTAAAAAAATCTTTAACAAATCCATCTTATATTTTCATAACCTCTCGACAGTACAGTTGAAGGATTTTATAAAAAGCTGGAAACTTTTTTTTCACCCACATCCAACACAATAATCTCTCTTTCAGTAAATTTCAAAATGTTTTACATCTTTGCAACAATTCTCCCTTCTAGCGATCAGCACTGGGTGAAATTCAAGTGAAGCTGCATCATGAAACAAGGTTGACACATATCAGGAGCATCTGCAGAGGGTTAAAAAAAGAATCAAGATGGCGGTCTCAGTCATTTGACCGAAATCCATTGATGGCGAATCTTTTTGGCACCGAGTGCCCAAAAAGGAACGTATGTGCATGCTCCAGAAACCCAAAGACCAGCTGGCTGATGTGCACATGCCTGTTGTTTGGCCATTTTCTGGGGTGTTTGGGGGCTGAAAAATAGCCCCAAAATGGCCTGGAAAATGGCCCATAAATTGGTCTGCTTTGGGGGGGGGGTTTTTGGGCCATTTTCCGGCGCTCCAGTGCCTGCAGAGACCAGCTGGCAAGAGCACACGTGCCCACAGAGAGGGCTCGCGTGCCACCTTTGCCATAGGTTTGCCCTCACGGTCCTAGGCCTTTGTACATGTGTTGCAGGCTGTAGTTTCCATTGCATAATTATGACAGCCATCTTTACTTTTCTGAAACCCAGCCCCCCATGGCAGATGCCCCTTTTGAGAAGTTCCCCAAGCTTCCAACAACCCCCTTTCCAACCAAAATAGCTCATTATGGTATTGCTATAGAGAGACAAATGATTGTAAAATAGGCAGCAGCATTTTTGGTGCCCTGGAAAACTTGACATAAAGGACATTAAAATGGATTGGCCATGTGGCCATCAAAATGGAGGGGCCAGGAAGCCGATGCTTCAGATAGTTGCGACAGCAGCCCACATCTCTGCCTTGCTAAGCCAGCTTGCTCTGAACCACTTCCTGCTCACAATCATGAGCTCTTAGTCCAGTGATGGTGAACCTTTTCGGCACTGAGCGCCCAAACTGGAACGTATGTGCATGCACGTGCATGCCTGTTTTTAGGGCATTTTTCAGGCCATTTTCCGGCACTCCCAAAGACCGGAAAGCAGAAGAGAAGCTGCTGCTGACGCTTGTGCCCAGAGACAGGGCTCTTTATGCCACCTCTGACACATGTGTCCTAGGTTCACCCTCACAGTCTTAGTGTGTTCTCCATGACATCTCCACCCTTGGGTTGTCCATAGGAAGCAGGAATTCAAAGAAAGTCAGATGGTGGCCAAGTTTTTTTTGTTTGTAGCACTATCTGGACTTTTTGCCCACCTGTACAAACAGTAACAGAAGAGACGAAACAGCATTTTTACAAGGCTTATGATGACCCCCATGATCTGCTGTGCCATTCAGATTACAAATGTAATCCATGGAGGAAGAACCTCCCAGAAAACTCTTTGAGCAAGCATAGCAATATGATTTTTTTCTCCTTAATTAGCTGGGCTCAGGGACCTTACATGGTGCCATTGACTGT